>NW_015412418.1:0-1857 GCF_001527695.2 Protobothrops mucrosquamatus | reverse complement strand
CATAGCTTTTACCTGTTCTTCCAAGAGAAGATGTATGTCCAGGAGGCCCCATACCTTGCTTTTTTTCAGGAGACCACCATTATCAAAAGTCCCAGAATTATCAGTCTTCTAAATTAATGGCCATCCTCTCCTGTGGCTTGAACTGTTTCTCCCCATGTAGACCTGACAGTCTCCATGAACCAGGCCAGGATTTCTACCACAGCTCCTCCAAGGTGGAACTACATTGATAATATTTCACTCCAAACTGTTGGATGACTTCCCATATTAGCTGATGTAATATTAACATTGCAGTGTATGCAGTTGGCATGCAAAACGATGACCAGTGCTATAAAAAGGAACTATACTTTTTTAATGTATTATTTGTCCATTAAAGTGAGATGCTTAAATCAGTGTAATTGATTTAGCTATGCATACACATAGAGGGAGATATGCATAGCTCTTTTTTTAGAAGTTGTCTTTTAAATATCTGAATTTGCTTTGCTTTGTAATGTGGCAAATGCAAGGGAGCCATTACTGCTTGAATTTAGTTAAACTTCTGTTATACTGCTGCATATTTTCCAATTTTAGATTCCCATTCTGGAGTTGTCGACAAGGTTTCACTTTTACAATATTGTGCCAAATTGGTTCTTGCCACTATCAGCATGTATCTCAGTAAATTATGGTACTTCTTTTTATACTCTGGAATTATTCCTAATAATAATCTTTGTGGTTTCAATTCAAATTTATTTATTTATTTTTTTTAAAAAAATGCATTTCCTTCCAATAGTTTTAGGTTTCTTTACAAGAACACCACATATGATAAAACAGCATTTCCAGCATTTGTTATTTTATGACTTGTCCAGCCTGGTAATCACTGAAAGAATTATATACTATCTATAAAACATCTTGTACCAATTTTCCCTCACATTGTAGCTTAGGATGAATTTTCTGATTTTTTTTCCATAGCTATTCCTATTGTTCCATTAAAATTCTTTCTTTGAAATGTTGCAGCCATTTTATCATGTAGTTTTTAATTTGTTCTACTTCTCTATCATATTTCAATAACAATTTATAGATGTACCCCAATAAATAATCTTGCTTTTGTTTAAATGTTTCAAATTCTGTCAGCTTTCTCAAGGACAGCCTTTCTTAAGATCAGTTTTTATTTTTCCAGTAACTTGCATGTGCTTAACTATAGTAAGTTCCTCTCTTCATTGGGCAGATCTTATTTATTTATCCTGTTTTTTGATCTAAATGTACCATACTGACATATTTGATTAAATACTTCTTGCAATACTTTATCCTTAAAGTAAAAAGCATTTTTGACAGGGATGCTAATGATAAAATTTCTGATCTTAAAAACTTGGAATTCAGTGAAATTAGATTAATAGACTTTAGCTGATATTATTTTTTTCTTTCCATTCAATCGGGTTAAATTTTTGGAGACTGCTTGGTAAAGTCCCTGCAGTTTTCTTGGCAAGGTTTTTTTATAAGTGGTTGCCCATATCTCTTTCCTAGGGCTGAGAGAAATTGACTACTTCAAAGTGGCTAGCCAGCTTGGTGCCTAAGGTGGGACTAGAATTTACAGTCATCTTAGAACTAGAACTAAGGAGAATTTTTCTGACAGTTAGAACAATTAACCAGTGGAACAACCTGTCTCCAGAAGCTGTGAATGCTCTAACACTGGAAGTTTTTAAGAAGAGACTGGACAGCCATTTGTCTGAAATGGTGTAGGGTTCCTGCCTGAGCAGGGGGTTGGACTCGATGACCTCCAAGGTCCCTTCCAACTTTTTTATTATTATTATTATTATTATTATTATTATTATTATTATTATTATTATTATTATTATTATTATTATTATTATTATTATTATTATT
>NW_015412417.1:0-1857 GCF_001527695.2 Protobothrops mucrosquamatus | reverse complement strand
GGAAGGAAGGAAGGAAGGAAGGAAGGAAGGAAGGAAGGAAGGAAGGAAGGAGGACTGTGGGGGTCCTTGGTGCTCTCTGAGCTGGGTGGTTTCTTTGCAGACGTTTCATGACCCAACTAGGGAACATCATCAGTGCTAGAAGGGAGGAGGAGGAGGAAGAGGAAGAGGAAGAGATGGAGGAGGACTGTGTGGTCCTTGGTGCTCTCTGAGCTGGATGGTTTTCTTGCAGACATTTCATGACCCAACTAGGGAATATAATCAATGCTAGGGGGTTTGGAAAGAGAGAGGAGGAGGAGGAGGAGGAGGAGGAGAAGACTGTGGGGGTCCTTGGTGCTCTCTGAGCCTGGTATATTTTTACGCAGACGTTTCATGACCCATCTAGGTTACATCACCAGTGCTAGCAAGCTCAGAGACCATCAAGGACCCTTGAATTCTGCCCATTCCCGGCCCTGGCTAGGCTTTTGCGTCCCTAAAGCTGTGGCTAAACCTGGGCCAAACATTCCTGCCAACGTGACCAGGTTAAGGACAGGATCCAGCTCAAAAGAGGCTGGGGAGTTAGCTAACCCCCCTTTCCACCCGGGCTGGATTCTCCCCACAGGCCTCAGCTGGACCCCCAGATTGAGGGATTCCTCCCTTCGCTGGGAGCGCGGAACAGGCCAAGCCACCAGAGAGAGAGAGAGAGAGAGAAAATAAGCCGAGATTAAGCCGAGATGAAAAGTAACCGAGCTTAGCCCATTATACAGATGCCGCTGTTTAACGGATCCGGTTAATTAACGAAGGAGTTGCTAAGCCAGAAGAGAAGCTGAAGAGGGCAAATTTGCATTCACCGGAGGGATCCTGGCAGATCCCCGTCTCCGTTTGGGTCCAAGGGACGTTTTAACGGCGCAATTTGGGTTTTTCCACCCCTCCCGGTTGTGATCTGGGCATTCTGGGGGATTTAATGTTGTATTTATATATATTTTTTTTTAGCAATTGGGGTGGCATTTGATGATGCCTCCCGGCCTGTGAAAATAGCAACTCGAAAGCATCTAGACGAAGAAAAACGCTCAGTGGGAGAGGTGCAAAAAATAAAATAAAAAATAAATAGATTTTTGGGATTGGAGAGAGGGGGAAAAAAAAAAGAGTCACCTGTGGCTGACGCACAGCCTCGGTCCCCTTGCTCCGGAAGGGCACTGAAGTTGGGGTTCTCAGCACCCCCAAAAGCGTCCCTCTTCCCTTCGGCCTTTAGCGCCTTCCCATCGTACGCTGCACACGGCGTGTGGGGGTGTGTGTGTGTGTGTGTGTTGGATATGCGAGCGAGCAAGTTTTAGCTTCTGAAAAGTCTTGGAATTGAACCTGGGAAAGGCGGGGGACCCGTTTGCGAAGTTCCTCCCGGAGTTTAGCACTTGGGCTTGTTGCAGGGGGGGGGGGTGTCACCTGGCCAGCCTGACTGTTCACAGCAGGACTTGTGAATGGGAGACAGGCAGGCAGACAGACAGACAGACAGACAGACAGACAGACAGACAGACAGACAGATGTTGAGTACAGTAGAAACCCACTGGCCCACTTTGGAGCTTTGGGGCAGGGGTCGGTGCAGAGGTGGGAGAGAATATCTGCAGCTCAGGGATGGGCTTTGGGGTCCCTGGGGGTCTCTGAGCGGAGTTTCCTTGCAGACGTTTTGTGACCCAGCTAGGGAACATCATCAGGGGTAGAGGGAGGAAGGAGGAGGAGGAGGACTGTGGGGTCCTTGGTCCTCTCTGAGATTGGTTGTTCTCTTGCACATGTTTCGTGACCCCGCTAGGTGACATCACCAGTGTTAAAAGGGAGTGAGGTTTGCGAGGAGGAGGAGGAGGAGGAGGAGGAGGAGGAGGAGGAGGA
>NW_015412416.1:0-1857 GCF_001527695.2 Protobothrops mucrosquamatus | reverse complement strand
ATTTAAATGATTGTCCACTAGGACTCCGAGATCCCTCTCACAGTTACTACTATTGAGCAAGGTACCCCCTATACTATACCTGTACATTTGGTTTTTCTTGCCTAAATGTAGAACCTTACTTTTTTCACCATTGAATTTCATTTTGTTAGATAGCACCCAGTGTTCAAGTCTGTCCAGATCCTCCTGTATCCTAAGCCTGCCTTCTGGAGTGTTGGCTATTCCTGCCAGCTTGGTGTCGTCTGCAAATTTGATGAGTTCGCCATCTATCCCCTCGTCCAGATCGTTGATGAAAATGTTGAAGAGCACTGGGCCCAGAATAGAGCCCTGGGGCACCCCACTACACACTTCCCTCCATGTAGATGTGGTTCCATTGAGGACCACATGCTGAGTACGGCCGGTCAGCCAGCTACGGATCCATCTGGTGGTGATGCTGTCTAACCCGCATTTTTCTATCTTATCAACTAGTAGGTTTTGGTCTACTTTGTCAAATGCCTTACTGAAGTCCAAGTAAATTATATCCACAGCATTCCCCTGGTCCACTAATTTTGTCACTTGGTCAAAGAATGCAATAAGATTTGTCTGGCATGATCTGTTTTTTACAAACCCGTGTTGGCTTTTAGTAATGACTTTGTTTGCCTGTAGGTGTTTGCTGATTCGTTGTTTGATTATCTTTTCCAGAATCTTCCCAGGTATTGAGGTCAGGCTGATAGGTCTGTAATTTCCTGGGTCCTTTTTTCCCCCTTTTTTGTAGATGGGAACTACATCAGCTCTTTTCCAGTCCTCCGGTAGTTCCCCAGTGCTCCAGGATCTTTGAAAAATATAGTTCCGTGGTTCTGAGATCACATCTGCCAGTTCCTTAAGAATCTTGGGGTGTAATCCATCTGGTCCTGGTGATTTGAACTTGTCTAGGCTGGACAGGTGTTCACTTACCATTTTCTTGCCTATCTTAACTTATGTTTTGTTTTTTATGGCACTATTTTTGATAGGTTTTGATATGTAATACCCAAACAAATTAGGTAAATGTTGAAATACTTTATTGAGTAAAGCAGAGCAAAGTAGTAACTATAAATGCAAATCATAATTTAGACAAGAAATATATACAAATAAGGCAAGAAAACAAGAAGGAAACATTCAATATAGAAATATAAATATAGAAGAAAGTGTCATATTTCTTTAGATGAAAGCCCCTCACCCCCCCAAAAAGGTACTGATATTGTCTCGATGATTGCAGTATGCATATATATATATATGATAAAACCAATAAATATCGATCACCAAGAGGAAAGTAATAAATAGTAAAAAATTTAATGAGCCGAGCTTTCGTTGGGCCCACCCAACATCATCAGGGCTTTAAAAGTAGTCACTGGGAAAGAGCTTTTATAAGATGTTAACAGCCTGCATCCGGCTTCTGGAACGTGTCACCGGACCCAGCTGTTTGTGTTGTATCCTAGATGCATTACCCACATCAACGCATGATGTTTTTCCATACCTCCTCCGTATTTTACCGTAAATGTTCTCCTCGTTAACTTCAGGGGTGGAGTGAACTCTGTGTGTGGCACTATGCTCTGGGGGGGGGGTGCAGTTCTTCTTTGATCTCACTGCTAAATTCCTCCGTCCCTTACAAACGTGATCCAAGTGTGCCGTCTCCTCCTTGCCCCTATCCCCAGACGCCACCCCCATCTGATAAGGGGAGCAACTCCCAAGATCTCTGCTCATACCTTCGTCTCCTCTCACAGATGCCATAACGATCCCTTCCTCCCCCCGACCACGGGAGCCATCCTCGTTCGTAGACCGGGAATCCCTTTCCCTCTTCTGATGGGATCGAGTCATCATAGTGTGTTTACCCAATTTACTATC
>NW_015412415.1:0-1857 GCF_001527695.2 Protobothrops mucrosquamatus | reverse complement strand
CTTGCTGCGTGAATGACTGGAGGTCTTCTCCTTGGCCAAGAAGCTCAGGCAAAGTTGATGGACCCTTTGAGGTCTTCGTGACTGTGTCTCTGTCCTTTGGTGCGTTTTTCCTTTCCTCTTACTGTTTTAAGCTGCGGATTAATGAAGATTTAATTGATCGATCCATCAACCAAGTCGGGTAATTAATAGGTTTGAAAACAAACGGGTTTGGGATGGGGATTAATTAATTAATTAATTAATTATGTATCATCACACAGTCAGCCAGATGTTCAGACTGGATTTGGCATTTTGTCTACCTACGGAGACCTTCCCAAGGACCTGGGATAGTCAGATGTGGATGTTGGATGGTATATTACAGATCTTGTCGCAGGATGGAAGCAGTTCCTAGTAAGGCCGCCTTTTGCAATTGACTAATGGCGAATGTGTCAATGCCAATGGTGTTCAAGTGGTACTCCAGTTGTTTTGGGATTGCACCCAAGGTGCCTATGACTATTGGTACTACCCTTGCTTGCTTTTGCCACAGTCTTTCTATTTCTATTTGTAGGTCTTTGTATTTTGTTATCTTCTCCAGTTCTTTCTCGTCTATTCTGCTGTCTCCAGGCACTGCCACGTCCAGTATCCAAACTTTTTTGCCTTTCTTATCGACAATTGTTAAGTCCGGGGTGCTATGTTGCAGGTGCTTGTCTGTTGTTGTTGTTATTATTGTTGTTGTTGTTGTTGTTGTTGTTGTTGCGTCTTCCTCCTGACTAATTTGAATAAACTCATCCTTGCCTTGAAGAGCGAAAGGGATGGACTACATATCCCATTATTCTCCACTCGGCATACCTTTTGGAAATGGGCCAGACCGGTACTGTGATGTATAGGTGGTCCTCGCTTAGCCACCAAATTGGGACTAGCAAAGTAGCTGTTTAGCGAATCAGTCACTGAGTGAAACTGTAACTGTGTTTCTCTGCTTGCTTTTGTTTCACGGAAGCGCAGAGGTCGTAAATGGGAGGACTGGTTGAAAATTTTTTGGTTTTTTTTTAAAATCACCATTGTAATTGTATTGCTTTTAGATTAAGAGTTTAACGCCATTGTAAGCTGCCCAGAGATTCTTTGGATACTGAGACAGGTGGCATTTAAATTTAATAAATAGTCACTAAACAAGTCAGTCTCTAAGCGAGGACTATCTGTATCTGAAGGCATTTGTTTGGAAAAAGCTGCGCTTTGGAAGGCAGCGGAAGAATTAAACATACATATTAATTATGTATGTATGTATGTATGTATGTTCGTATGAGCATGAATATTTATTTCTGCTGGTTATTTCTACCTAGCTTTTAAGTCCCGTCTATTGAGAGGGTGGCATAAAACATTAACCTCGACCTCAACTCTGGGCAGGTACATTTGGGCACTGTGGGCTTTTTTTTGAAGGGGGGGGACTTGGTGATAAGCTGGTTGTGCCTCTTGCATTTTTGCTTTGTGTGTGCCTGTGTGGTGGAGAGAAGCTGCTCTGGGAATCTCGGCTGGAAAGGAGGCCTAGACGTAATAAATAAATAAGCGAATATGTTGGGCCAGATGGGGGATCTGTTTTCCCCACAAGGAGCCAAAAAGAGCTTTTTTCAGCTTGCAGAAAGGGGGGGAAAAAGTGTGTGTGGGGGGGTTGTCTCTTCATTCCCTAGCAGGAGATCCCAGATTTATAGCAGAGGTAAAAAACTTTGTGTCTTTTCTCTCCTTTGCCCCCTCCCCTCCAATCACAGGGAAAAATAACCGAACTTTTTAAACATTTAAAGGGCTTTTTAAAACAATGCGCTCTCTCTCTCTCTCTCTCTCTCTCTCTCTCTCTCTCTCTCTCTCTCTCTCTCTCTCTCTCTCTCTCTC
>NW_015412414.1:0-1857 GCF_001527695.2 Protobothrops mucrosquamatus | reverse complement strand
CTTTCCTGGCGCTTCTGTAATCTGTAATTTTCATCTTTGAGAAGAATCGCTATTTTGCTAATTCAGTCGTTTCGTCTTAATAAAGCGATCATCATGACGATCCGTCTTGTCTTCCTTTCTTGTCCAAATCCCATCCAGCCTTTCCGTCTTCACGGCGACAGCACAATGACACAATGGCTTGTTCAAGAAAGCCTCTGGCCATTTGGGTACTTTCCAAACTTCTGGAAACTTTGATCCGTTTGACAGTTTTCAAGAAGCACAATTAAGATTTTTAACAAAATCAGCACTACTTCTTTCCCAAACTCTACTCCAATTGGCATATTATGCCAGTGAACATGCCTTGCCAGTTGGGGACATAGAATACGAGAGGGAGGGAGGGAGGGAGGGAGGGAGGCTGGAAGGAAGGAAGGAAGGAAGGAAGGAAGGAAGGAAGGAAGGAAGGAAGGAAAGAAGGAAGGAAAGGATAGGTTGAAAGGAAATGGGGAGAGAGAGAGAGAGAGAGGGAGGGAGGGAGGAAGGAAGGAAGGGAATATACCTTGCCAGTTGGGGATCATTACCAGGAGAACTTCAGGGATATAGAATTTGGGAGGGAGGGAGGGAGGGAGGGAAGAAAGAAAGAATTAATGCATTTTAAGAACAGAATAACAGAGTTGGAAGGGACCTTGGAGGTCTTCTAGTCCAACCCACTATTCAAGCCGGAGACCCTATTCCATTCTGAACAAATGGCTGTCCAATCACTACTCAAAATCCTTTTAAAAATGATTACAAAAACGAAGATCACTCAAACCCTCCTATCACTGGAATATGAGCCAGCAAGGTGCTGCAGCCGCCAAAAAAGCCAAGGCAATCCGAGGCTGCGTGTCTAGGGCGATTCTCCGTCCTCCAGAGTGTGGTTGTCCCACAAGTGGACTTTCCTGTTTTTCTAACCAGAGGCTGCATTAACAGGGATTTGGGGCCTGTCTCCGTGGCCGCCCAATGCCAGGTCAAAACCTTTGAGCAGGCATTCATCCAAGCCTTCTGCAGTTTCCCGATCTCCTCCATCGCATCAGGGAATAGCAGTCCACTCTGTTCTTTCTGGAAAGATGCTTTCCATGCTTCCTAAGTCATTTATGGAGCGTGGGAAGCACTGACTGGGCGATACGATCAATGGTCCAATCTGTTTCCTTTTTGGGGTCAATCAGCTGGAAGGGACCCTGGAGGTTCTCTAGTCCAACCTCCTGCTCAAGCAGGAGATCCTATACCCTTTCAGATAGGTGGCTGTCCAGTCTTTTCTTAAAAGCCTCCAATGATGGAGAACCCACAACTTCTGGTGACAAGCTGTTCCACTGGTTAATTGTCCTCACTGTGAGGAAGTTTCTCCTTAATTCCAGGTTGCTTTTTTTCCTGGATTCTTTTCCATTGACTATTTCTTTTCCCACCTTCTGATCCTTTGGGGAACAGGTTGAGCCCCTCTTCTCTGTGGCAGCCCCTCAAATACTGAAATAAAGCTATCGTGTCCCCCCTTTTCCCCTTGTTTTCTCTAGACTGGCCAAAACCAAATCCTGCAACCGTTCTTCACGTTGTTGTTGTTTTTTTTTCAATATAAAATTTTATTGTTTTCATCATAAAAAAAAGAAATACATCACAGATATTACACAATGTTATATCCCATCCCCCCACCCCCGGACTTCCCAAACCAAACCTAGGCTAATATTCAAATACAAGTAAACAAATATTAATATCTCTAACTCCAAACTCTAAACTTAAACAATCCATCTCCTCCGTATTAATAAAAATTATTCATTTAATTAGTTCTTCAAATACCCAAAATCTTTACCATTTCAGCAAGATAGTTTAACACCATCCCTTACTTATACA
>NW_015412413.1:0-1857 GCF_001527695.2 Protobothrops mucrosquamatus | reverse complement strand
CGAGGCATAGCTGGCAAGCGGCAGAGACGGAGCAGGCCGACCACCAGCTGGCCCAGCCCAAGGGAGGTAAGGCACCCGCCGGAAAAGGGGGAAAAAATGGCGGACAAAAAAAATGGCGGACAGCCTTGCTTGGCGACCCCCGTGAAATGGTCGATCGACCCCAAATGGGGTCCCGACCCACAGGTTGAGAACCACTGTCTTACATGAAACCCCCCGCCCCGATATATATTTGTAGTAGTCTTACAGCGGAAGAATTCCAGCAGGAAGCAACTGCTTTGGTTCAGCTAGTGAGAAAGAAGGAAATGTTAGAGAAAGAAAACATTACAAGTGAAAGCTGAAGCAGCCCCCCATTTTCCCAACACAGGAAGGAACCAGCAGAAACAAGTTAGCCAAGCTGCTGTCCGGGGCTTCTGGGGGACCAGTCCCAATGGATATAAACCTTTAGTAAAGCCACACTTGGAATACCGCATCCAGTTTTGGTCAACATGTTACAAAAAAGATGTTGAGACTTTGGAAAAAGTGCAGAGAAGAGCAACTCAGATGATTTAAAAGATCTGGAGACAAAAACATACGAAAAACGGTTGCAGGATTTGGGTATGTCCAATTTAGAGAAAAGAAGGACTAGGGGGGACATGATAGCAGAATTCCAGTATTTGAAGGGCTGCCATAAAGAAGAGGGGGGGGGGGTCAACCTATTTTCCAAAGTCGCTGAAGGCAAGACAGGAAACAATGGGTGGAAACTAATCAAGCAGCCTAGAAATAAGGAGACATTTCCTAACGGTGAAAACAATCGACCATTAGAAGATGTGGGTGCTCCACCACTGGAGGTTTTTAAGAAAAGACTGGACAGCCACTTGTCTGCAATCGCCTAGGACAGGGGTCCTCAACCTTGGCAACGTTAAGACTTGTGGACTTCAACTCCCAGAATTCCTCAGCCAGGCACGCTGGCTGAGGAATTCTGGGAGTTGAGGTCCACAAGCCTTAACGTTGCCAAGGTTGAGGACCCTGGCCTAGGGTCTCCTGCCTGAGCAGGGGGTTCAACTAGAAGACCTCCAAGGTCCCTTCCAGCTGAACTGAACTGATTCCAGCTGGGGAAGGCTGCGTGAGGCCCCTTTGGCAAGGGGGGATGATTTCCCCGCGAAGCTGAAATTGGGGTCCTGCCAGTCACCCCACGCTGGGAAGCTTCTCGATTCCGGACCCAACTTCACACAATCCAGGGTTTCTCCATAGGGGCCGCTTTGAAGGTGGCTGGACTTCCACTCCCAGCATTCCTCCGCCTAGGCAGGCTATGGGCAGGGGGAATTCTGGGAGTTGAAGTCCACCCGCCTTGAAAGCGGCCGAGGTTGAGAAACGTCACTCTAGAGCAGGGGTCTTCAAACTGGGCCCTTTTATGACTCATGGACTTCAACTCCCAGAATTCCTCAGCCAGCAATGCTGACTGAGGAATTCTGGGAGTTGAAGTCCACGAGTCATAAAAGGGCCAAGACCCTTGATTGTGGACTTCAATTCCCAGAATTCCCCAGCCAGGCACGCTGGCTGAGGAATTCTGGGAGTTGAAGTCCACGAGTCATAAAAGGGCCCAGTCTGAAGACCCCTGCTCTACTAGAGGAAGCTGCGGGTTCAGGTGCGAGTCTAAATCCCAACAACCACCATTTTGGAGGCCAAGCTGCCCCCTCAAGCCCCCCGGCCTGGAGCGAGCGGCGGCCTCCCCTGTGCCCCCCGCCCTTCCCCAGAGCCCCCCTCCTCCCTCCCTGCCCCGCCCCCCACCTGCCTTGAGAGCGGCCGCAGCCAGCGAAAAGTCCCGCCTTCCGGGGGGAGGGTGGGAGGTGTGTGGAACCGCCGCCCCCGCCCCCGCCC
>NW_015412412.1:0-1857 GCF_001527695.2 Protobothrops mucrosquamatus | reverse complement strand
CCCCCTTTGAAGTCGAAGTCTTTGAAATTATCCATAGACGTTAAATGTCAGACAGTATTGTGTAATTAGACTTTGTAAATGCTGAATGTCATAAGGCATCACAGGTAATTGAGGTTTACAGAGAAGAGCTTTATCTAAACCTAATTGGGCATCAATTCTTTGTCACTCTTTCTAAACCTAATTGGGCATCATTTTTTTTTCTAATGAAGGGACATTCTCAAGTTTTACAACAGCCCTCTCTGACATTGTTATCAGCTGAGAACAACAGATAAGTCGAAGCACCATTCTTTGAGCCTCAGAAATGTTTTCAGGTTACTTCTAACTTACTGCTAGTAGCAGCTATGGATCTGACATTGGAAAACTGACTTTTTTTCCCCAGTGAAAAGGATGAATGTATGATTATGAAATATCTACGAGAGACTGTGATCCTGAAATGATTGTCTTTCTGGAATAGCAGACTGAATGAAGGTGATTAATTTTATGGCAGAATTTTAGATGACAAATCTGAAAAATTCCTTGAATGATACACATTTTTTTATATATACACACAGGTTTTTTTATACACATTTGTTAACAGAACTGCTATAAAATGTGTTTTGGAGAGGAATTAGACTTATTATGATGATAGGAACCTTGGGTGGAAGTGATCATGCAATATTGGAATTCAACATTATGGAAGCACAAGCAGTAGAACACAGTCAAACTAGAGTCTTGGACTTAAAGAGAGCTAATTTCAATAAACTTAGAGAGGGGTTGGGAAGGATTCCATGGATGAGAATCCTCCAGGGGAAAACAACTCAAGAAGCTTGGGAAATTTTGAAAAGTGAGATAATAAAAGCCCAGTCTAACACAATACCAACAAAAAGAAAAAATAACAGCTCTCAAAAGAAACCAGCATGGCTGTATAACGAACTCTCTGATAAATTGAAAGATAAAAAGGATAAGTATAGATTGAAAGATAAAAAGGATAAGTATAGAAAGAGGGACACATAACTAAGTCAGAATATCAGCAAATGCCCGATCCTGCAAAGATGAAGTGAGGAAAGCTAAGGCTCAAAATGAACTAAGGCTTGCGACCAAAGTCAAAAATAACAAAAAAAGCTTCTTTCAACATGTAAAAAACAAGAAAAAAGTGAAGGAAATGATTGGTCCATTAGTGGGTGAAAGTGGCAAGAAAGTGACAAGCAACAGGGAGAAAGCAGAACTATTTAACTTGTTTTTCGCATCTGTCTTTACGCAAAAGGAAGAAACAGACCAACCTATCAAAAATAGTGCCATAAAAAACAGAATAGAAACACTGGAAGTTTTTAAGAAGAAACTGGACAGCCATTTGTCCAAAATGGTATAGGGTTTCCTGCCTGAGCAGGGGGTTGGACTAGATGACCTCCAAGGTCCCTTCCAACTTTATCATTATTATTATTACAAGTTAAGATAGGCAAGAAAATGGTAAGTGAGCACCTGTCCAGCCTAGATGAGTTCAAATCACCAGGACCAGATGGATTACACCCCAAGGTTCTCAAGGAACTGGCAGATGTGATCTCAGAACCACTGAACTATATTTTTCAAAGATCCTGGAGTGCTGGGGAACTACCAGAGGACTGGAAAAGAGCTGACGTAGTTCCCATCTTCAAGAAAGGGAAAAAATGGATCCAGGAAATTACAGACCTATCAGCCTGACCTCAATACCTGGGAAGATTCTGGAAAAGATAATCAAACAATGAATCAGCAAACACCTAGAGGCAAACAAAGTCATTACTAAAAGCCAACATGGGTTTGTCAAAAACAGATCATGCCAGACAAATCTTATTGCATTCTTTGACCAAGTGACAAAATTAGTGGACCAGAGGAATGCTGTGG
>NW_015412411.1:0-1858 GCF_001527695.2 Protobothrops mucrosquamatus | reverse complement strand
AGGGCAGGTATAATCTAGCAATATCACCATGGGAGTATAATGCATAGTAAATAATCATCCATTTTTCAGTCCAAATTGTTCACTTCAGCTTGTGTCCAGTTAATAATTCCAGCAGTGTATCATATTACATGTATGGCCAAGATATTTATGGCTTTGATGGTGTTTCGACCATTCAGTTTTGTCACTCTTTGGATGTATTTTTTGCTGATCACATTTTTAATTTGTCCAGTTACAAAATGCGTAGTTACATGTAAGCATCATTTGGGTGGCTCCTAATGGTATGGCCACTCAGCATTTCAATTCTATTACTCTTTGTGATTTTACACCAATTTATTGCTAATGTAGCATATTTTTTCTAGATCAGATTCCATTCTATATCTGTGCTAAAAATTCTTACAGTGTTTGTCAATGACTGGATATCAATTCTTTATTATCCATAAGCTTCACATCATCCATATAAAACAAATATGACATTTCATTAACTTTTTTTTTCTGTGTGACTCAAGATTTGGTTTTTTTTCAATATCATTGAAAGGGGGATCATAGCAATGACAAATATTAAGGGTGATAATGAGTGACCGTGGAAGATGCCTCTCCTGTTGAAAAGCCCATAGTTTCGTTTCTAACCATCAATTCTATTTTCCACTGCTTTATTATTTTTGTCTACGAGCAATCTAATGTTTTACTTACACAAGTTGTTTCCAAACATTTGATGATTCAACTATGTGCAAATAGTTCTTGGCTTAAAACCATTTATTTAGCGACCTTTTGAAGTTACAACAACATTGAAAAAAATTACTTACAATGGTTGCAGCATCCCTAGAGTCACCTGATCAAAATTTGGGTCCTTGGCAACCAACATGTATTTACGATGGTCATGTAATCACCATTTGCAACTTTCCTAGCTAGCTTCCTACAAACAAAGTCAATGACGGATTTGCTTAGTGATCACATTAACATTTGTTTAAAAAAATCCATAAATTTGGTCATGATTCCTTAACAACCACCTTGCTTAGCAACAGAAATTCTGGTCCCAATTGTGATTGTAAGTCATGACTACCTTAGTAATTGAATCAAACACCTTTTTATACTTAATCCAGACTATATATAAATTGGTGATGATCACTTGACTATGAGCCAGCAGTGTGCAGCAGCAACCAAAAAAGGTAATACAATCCTGGGTTATATAAACAGAGGCATAGAATCAAGATCACACAAAGTATTAATACCACTTTTTAAAACCCTAGTGAGACCATACCTGGAATACTGCAGCCAATTTTGGTCACCATACTACAAAAAAGATGTTGAGACCTTGGAAAAAGTTCAGAGAAGAGCAGCTAAGATGACCAAAGGTCTGGAGACTAAAACATACGAAGAATGGCTGCGGGACTTGGGTTTGACTAGTCTAAAGAAAAGAAGAAATAGGGGAGACATGACAGCAGTATTCCAGTATCTGAGGGGCTGCCACAAGGAAGAGGGGGTCACATTGTTCACCAGAGCACCAGAGGGCAGGACAAGAAACAATGGTTGGAAACTGATCAAAGAGAGAAGGAACCTGGAATTAAGGAGAAACTTCCTGACGATGAGGAAAATCAACCAGTGGAACAGCTTGTCTTCAGAAATTTTGGGTGTTGTGTCCCGTGCCTGCAGAAGCAGGCACGGGAAGTTGCAAGAGTCCCGGGCGTTTGCAAAAGCTGCCCGGGACCAGACTGACCGGCGCCGGCCTTGCGCGCATGCGCAAGGCGGGAAAGGACTACCTTGTGACTGGGGGGAATTGCCCGGGGATCGGAGAGTATATATAGAGGCTTGCGCGCCTCTGGGGTTGTCGTTGTTCGTAGAATGGAGCAAACAATAAAGA
>NW_015412410.1:0-1858 GCF_001527695.2 Protobothrops mucrosquamatus | reverse complement strand
CGCACCCGGAAGGCCACTGGCAACCAGTGCAGCTCGCGCAGCAGCGGTGTCACATGGGAGCGACGAGTCCCTCCCAACACCGCCCGCGCGGCCGCATTCTGGACCATTTGAAGCCTCCGGGTGCTCCTCAAAGGGAGCCCCATGTAGAGAGCGTTACAGTAGTCCAGGCGGGAGGTGACAAGAGCATGAGTGACTGTGCTTCCAATTCAGGCTTCCAATTCTCCTCAGGCCATTTGCCTGGGACATTTGTTTACGATGGCCTTTGTGAAGGATGAAGATGAGGATGAGGAGGGAAAGGAGAAGAAGGAAGAGGAAGACTTCCTTACTATCTTTCTCTCAGAGTTGCTGGTCCTGGTGATCTCAGTTATTATACATGCAGACAGTGACAATACAGCCCATAGGTACACCCCATGGTGTTTACTTATCCATGAATGCTTAAAAGCTACACTTAAATTAAATATCAGTTATTAACTAGTTATTAATTTGATATTTCAAATCTCATTATTTATGAGCCAAGTAGCAACGGTGCATGTTAAAGAATGCTGTGCCCTCATCAGTATTCGCAAAGACTTTTGCATTTATGAAGTAAAGCCTGCCGTCGTCACTAGATAATCTAGAGTCTAACACAGTGTCAAGTGCCCATGGAATTTTGTAGGATCTGAAGACATTTAGAAATGAAGCAGAAGTTCTTTGTTTCGCTATTATGCATAATTTATTCTGGAAGGTTCTAAGAATTAGAAAATAGCTACTTTGCATCCACTGAAGTTTCTCTTATTGGGCCACAGTTAAGACAAATACATTGCAGCATGGATTAGTTATATAAATATGTTGCAGCACAGATTTTACACACACACACACACACACACACACACACAGGCACACACGCGTATAATTTGCTGGCTCATGCAATCACTTTTTTTTTTAAAAGAAGCTTAGGACTTCTTATTTGAGTTTGCGTACTTTAAGAAAAATGTTAGTTGTTTCATAATAAGCAAGCAGTGAAGAGAAACATAGATTTGACCTTGATTTAGCTTCCTCTTCCACAGTAGAATCTGTGGCAATAACCCTTTTTTTTTACATAAAGAAAAATAAGTATCTGAATTTTTTATCAAGACTTCAGTATGCATATTTTGTTTTCCTGCCAAAAGTGGATAATAATCTATATCTGTTCACAAAAACTATTCACGGCATTTACTGTTATTTTTTTAAACTTTTTATGATAAATGTTCTTTCCTTTCCTTTTTTTCTTTCTTGCACAATCTTGTTCTCCACAAAATTTTGATATTTCAGTTACATTAAACCAGAAATAAGTTAAATTACAATTCAATCTTATGCGTGTTTTTCTGAATTAATATGCTCTGTATCTGATAGCATTTATTTACCGATCAATGAATACTTTGCTGCTTCAATTAAGTATCAGTTATCAACTATTTTAGCTGAAGGGGATGCGATGGGCTTTCAGATCTCAACAAAATGAATTCTGGAGGTATATCTGTTGTGTGTGTGTGTGTACACACACACACACACACACAAATTGTAATACTACTGCAAACAAAAAAAAATACAACACAGTCCAGTCACAAACTAGGTCAATAGAAGCTAATTTTAAGGTTCTTTGTTATGCAGGAAGAAAGGAATAATTTTGGACATTCTTTCTCTCACACACACACCTTAAAATGCTCCAGTGAAGGCTGTCTTAAAGTCACCCTGAAGCACTTTCAATGGGGGTGGCTACTGGAAATAGAAAGGATCCAACCTTCAGAATTTTAGTCCTTGTTAAGCTTAAATATACAATTCTGTGAGGTTGGAAAAGATTTTTGATTAACTGAAAGAGATTTGGGGCTGGTGTCTAAGTATT
>NW_015412409.1:0-1858 GCF_001527695.2 Protobothrops mucrosquamatus | reverse complement strand
CATGCTCAAAAAAGGTTTGCTTAGCTGCCTTTATTTTCATTGCCACTTCTTCATTTTCTAGTAAGTTCATTTTATGTTTGTTCAGTTCCATTAAATTTTTAATCTTTTTGTTTTGTGTATCTTTCTGTAATTCTTTCTCAAGTGTCTTATATTCTTCCTCCAGTTTTCCCTTATTTTGTCTTTTCTGTTTGTTCTTTTTTCCCAAATAAGACATAGCAAGTCCTCTCATGTATGCTTTCGCCGTATCCCAAACATTTTGAAGTGAAGTATCTTCTTTTTTGTTTTCCTTAAAGAAGAAAAGTACTTCTTTTTTTATATATTGCTGAAAATCCTTTTCATTCAATATAGTTTGGTTTAATGTCCATCTTGTTCTCTTTTTTTGTCCTTTCCATATAATTGTAACTGGGTTGTGATCTGCCCATGTGCTTGTTTCTATGGCTATATTTTGTATATTTGTAAATAAATCTGTTGACATCCATGTCATATCAATTCTTGACCAGGACAGGTGACTGTTAGAATAGAACGTATATTGCTTCTTTTCCAGATATTTTTCTCTCCAAGCATCAAGTATATTTAATTCATCCACCATATTATAGAAGGATTTAGGAAGTGTTCTTCTTAGAGTCTTATTTTTTTTTTGTTGTATTATAATCCAGCTCAGGCTTTACAATAGCATTAAAATCTCCAATCATACATATGCTTTCATATTCCAGTTCTATTATTTTCTTATGTAATTTTAGATAAACATTCTCTTGATTTTCATTTGGAGCATAAATTGCTACCAATAATGATTTTTTACAGTTCATAATTACTTCCACCATTAAAATTCGTCCTTCTTCGTCTGAATATATCAATTTAGTTTGTATTGCTTTCTGAATATATAATGCCACACCTCTTTTACTCTGGTCCACAAGTGAGGTGTATAATTCTCCCAATTTTGGATATTCTAATAAAATTGTATGTTGTTTCCTAATATGAACTTCTTGTAAACAAATTATGTCCATTTTTAGTTTCCCCAGTTTATTTAGTGTTCTTTTCCTTTTTATGGTCGAGTTTAATCCATTTATATTTATCAAGATTATTTTTATCTCTTCTTCCATGATTATTTATTTAAGGTTTTAGCTGATCTCGTCATTCTCATCTCTCTTTGCTCTTTTGCCTCTTTTGCCCTTGCTCCTTCTACCAACGCCCTTTCCTCCTGTTCTTTGCTATACTCACCCTGTTGTTTCTCTATCTGATCTCCTTGATGTCTAATTCCTCTTTCCCCTCTCAGCCTTTCTTCTTCTTGCTGTCCAAAGTAGTGATCATAAAAAAGCTCTGCTTTCTCTAATGTGTCTAGTCTGTGTCTCTGTTCTTGCCAGTTTACCATTACTCCTTCTGGTATTAACCATCTAAAATTTATCCCTTTTTCAATTAAGACTTTTGTCAAAAATTGATACTCCTTTCTCAAGTTTCTCACTCTTCTTGGAATCTGCTTTAATATCACTATCTCTCTTCCTTTATATTTTATTGTGACATTTCTCAGTTTCTGTAATATATCTGCCCTTAGTGCTTTTTTAGTAAACCTTATATGGACCTCTCTGGGAAGCTTATTTCTCGTTGCATATCTAGTATGTATTATAAATATCTCATCTATATCATTAATTATCTTTTCCTTGCTTTCCTCCAGTGCTTCTGCTAATATTTCCGCCATCACGTCTGCTAAATTCTCTCCCTTTTCTTCTTCAACATTTTGGAATCTTAAGTAATAATCAGCTCTATCCATCTCTAGAGAGATAATCGTTTTTTCCTGGTTCCTATCTGTTAATGTCAGTCGACTGTCCATCTCCTCTACTCTCTTATCCATTAATTCAATTTT
>NW_015412408.1:0-1858 GCF_001527695.2 Protobothrops mucrosquamatus | reverse complement strand
CCTTGCTTAAAATGGTCAGTGAAGCCCTCTCCCTAAACACACAAGGAAGGAGGATATACTATAATTGGTTGTGTGGCTTTCCTGTGTAATAACAGCCTAAGTGATGCTGGGGTTTGTTAGCCTTTCCTGTCAATAATCTTGTTATTTTGGCTATATTTGGATGCAGTAGCTAGAATTAGCAAGCGTGCTGATGCCACTATTCCATTACTTCCACTTCTGCTACTGGAAGTAGATACACAACCTAGGCAATTCTGTTCATTTTTTGCTAAGATGCAGCTGAATTAGAATCCCATTCTTGTTATCTCATGTCAAATCGGAATGATTAGGGTTTAGTTTATGATTCTCGCTTGTTAGAGGAAATGTGCAAGGGATTTTGGTATGCTACACAGATCACAGAGAGACTCATCCTGTTTTTTTATAGCTGTTCCCAATTAGCAAAATCAGCTAATAGTGCACTTGCTTGTTCCTGATTTTGTGTACAATAATAGCATTGAGGCAAAGAGCTTTATAATTTCTAAATAAACCAGGAATTTCTTGCAAATAGTAGCCTAGTAGTCTGACTAATGGAATTTGTGGCTTTCAGCATCTGAGATTGCACCATTAAAATTTGAGGGCAAAATGATTGAATGTCAGGGATGTACAGATAGTCCTTGATTTACAACAGTTCATTTAGTGACCATTTGAATTAACAATAGCATTGAAAAAAGTGACTGATGACTGTTTTTCCCATTTATGACTCTTGCAGCACCCCCTGGTCATGTGATCAAAATTCAGACTCTTGGTAACTGACTCACTTATGACTGTGGCAGTGTCCCGGAGTCACGGGATCCCCTTTTGCGATTTTTGACAAGCAAAGTCAATGGAGGAGGCAGATACACTTTACAACTGTGTTGCTCACTTAACACCTGCAGCGATTCACTGAAGAACTGTGGCAGGAAAAGACATAAAATGGAGCAAAACTCACTTAACAAATGTCTCACTTAGCAACAGAAATTTTGAGCCCAATTGTGGTCGTACGTCAAGGACCACCTGTAATGTTTGTGTTCTTCTATGCTAAATGGAGAATCAGTTTAATGTAGGAATGCATAGAGTTCTTCATTTGTTTGAGTACTTTGTCCAGGACGTGATGCTAACAATCAAACTATACTTAATTTCAACTCCAGAGTTGCAGTTAATTTTCTTTAAATGCAGCTTGATCATGCCTCATTTTTAGGAAGCTCTTAAAAAAGAAATTTAAACCTTACTGGATGTACATTTTGTATTAGACATAATATTCTAGGAGGAACATAGATTGAGCATTATAGCATTTCCTTTATCACTGGCACAGCCCTGAAGGATACAAAACAAAAAGCAAGATCACTTTACTATCCTCACCAGAAGACAATAGACTTTTAAGTAATGCATTCTGATCTACATTTGTATTTGTTCTTTCTAACTACTTTGTTATTCTCATCTTAGAGTTTAGAGTTCTCGAAAAAGATAAATACAATTTAATGAACATTACTGTTGAATTCTAAATGGAATACAGATGAAAGAAAAATATATGGATACTTGTTTTTCTTCCAAATAGTAATGATCTTATAATCTTGAAAAATTCTGGTGAATGCTTTTGGATAGATAGTTTCCTTATATGTACATGCAATTTATTTGTTAATATTCTTTCTCCAGTACAGGAGACGGAGACTCCACCAATGGGTTTTCTTTGTCTGCCTGCTCTTGAGACCAAGTATCCAAAACTTGTCACGCCCCCTCCTGCTGGTAATCCAGTCTTAACTTGGTCTCCGCTCTTGATGACTCGTTTTGGCTTGGCTCTCTGCTAGATCAGGTTAGACAAATCATAATCCATTGGTGAAGTCTC
>NW_015412407.1:0-1858 GCF_001527695.2 Protobothrops mucrosquamatus | reverse complement strand
GCTTTAGATACTGAGAAGCCCCCTCCCAGAAGATAGCAAAGAAAACCGGTCATGGAGAAGATGTGTAGAGTCTGACAATACTCCAGACCCTGATCAAGCATCGCTTAGATGCTATGTCCTGGATAGAACAAAGTGAACTTCCAATAATCTTTTCTGCCATCCTCACCACTCTCTGCACTGCCTTTCTGTCTGAAACTGTAATATTCCAAACCACACGGTAGTGCAATACGACAGGATGCTTTCAATCATCCCTCTGTAGAAAGTGGTAAGGACAGGGGAAGGAAGATGTGCTCTTCTCATATGATGCAGAAAATGCAGGCGTGGCTGTGCCTGCTTCACCAGTATCTCATTGTGGAGGGACCAAGCCAGCTTACTCGTCAACTGCACACCTAGAAACTTGATACTACATACTAACCACCTCCACAGTTGCATTGTTAATACTTGGTGGATATCTTTAAATCTCGTCTTTGCCAAACTTCTTAGGAACAAAAGCAACGTTTGCTGTCGAAATGTTTGGATTGATTTGCTCTCCACCAGATCAGATCATCACTCTGTCTGACTCAGTGTTGTCTAACAACTGACAGCAACAACCAAGTCAATGGGGGAAGCTGGATTCACTTAACAATGGCAGTAATTCACTTAACAACCATGGCACAAAGGTTGTAAAATTGGTCATGCCTCATTTAGCAACCACCTTGCTTAGCATTGGAAATTCTGGTTTCAGCTGTGGTCATAAATTCAGGGCTACCTGCATAGATTTTTCAAAAGCTTTTTTTTTATTTTAAAAAAATGATTTATGTTTCTGAGCTGTGGTTTGCCCTTGGTCTTCAAATGCGGCAATAGAGAACCACAGTCCATAAAGTGGCGAGAACAGGAGTGGAAAAATGAAATGGATTTCATTTGCATGCAAATTACATTAAAATTGCATTAAATATAGGTAATTGGATTAATCTCCATCCAGGTTTTTCAATCATTTTTCCCCGATGTCACATTAACAATTATAATTTAATAACCACATTTGGAGGACCCTCGAGGTTGTATATTAGGCTTCGGGGAATGCCTGTTCCTTTGACTTTTCCAAAGAGGGAATTTTTGATTTAAATTGCCCACGGTCGTCTTCTGCAGCAGAAAAATGGCAAAATATATTTTTGAGAAGAATGTGTGTCCATGTTAACTGAATCTAGATAACTGAGACATTGCGCTTGGAATTGTAATTATAACTTGATCATATTCTTTGGATAGGGCTGCATTTCAAGTGTTGTTCTTGTTTTAGTTCAAAAGAATGTTATTATAATGGTCCACTGCAGAGTCAGCCAGATGTTTACAGTGGATTTGGCATTTTTGTCCACCTGTTGAGTCCTTCCCAAGGATCTGGGATAGGTAGATGTTGATATCTGATGGTGTTAAAGTTATTGTCGCAGGATGTAAGCTGTTCCAAGCAAAACCTCCTTTTGCAATTGACTGATGGGGATTTTCTCAATGCTGATGGTGTTCAGGTTCTCCAGATGTTTTGGGATTGCACCCAATGCATCTATCACAATTGGTACTATCTTTGCTCGTTCTCCTTCTATTTGCAGATCTTTGTACTGCTTTTTGTGTCTTCTCTTCTATTCTGCTGTCTCCAGGTTACTGCTGTGTCCACTATCCAGCCTTTTTTATTCTTATCGACAATTGTTAAGTCTGGGGTGTCATATGGCAGGTTCTTCTTCTTCTTCTTCTTCTTCTTCTTCTTCTTCTTCTTCTTCTTCTTCTTCTTCTTCTTCTTCTTCTTCTTCTTCTTCTTCTTCTTCTTCTTCTTCTTCTTCTTCTTCTTCTTCTTCTTCTTCTTCTTCTTCTTCTTCTTCTTCTTCTTCTTCTT
>NW_015412406.1:0-1858 GCF_001527695.2 Protobothrops mucrosquamatus | reverse complement strand
TTAATCGGAAACACAGCTGGTAATATTTGGTTTTAATTCGGCTTTTATCGGGGTTTATTTTTTGTATTTCTGTATTTTTGTATTTTGTATTTTTTGTATTTTGTGTATATTATTTGTTTTTAATATGCTGTGAACCGCCCTGAGTCCTATGGGAGAAGGGCGGTATACAAATTAAATTATCTATCTATCTATCTATCTACTTTTGCAGCTGTGCTGCATATAATTTTGCAACACGATTTTTGATTTTGTGCTTATTTTTAATACTTGTAACTTGTTCTTTGGAAGCAGTGACGTGTTACTCAGATTATTTTGGGAAGATTACACAATTTTGGACAGCAAGAAATGCAGAGTGATTTACAGAAAACTTTGTGTTGATACCCATAGAAGATAATTACACATTAACTACACTACTAGTTCAGAACAACATATTAATCTATTTTGAATTTGTCTGACCGAAATGAATAATCTTAGCTACAAGTTAGAAAGAAGAAATGATTTCTATTTGTTGTTCCCATCGCTCTCTTGAACTTGTAACTCTAATTTGTGTTTGTTTCTGTAATCAGTGAGAAAGAATTCAACATAGGTTAGAGTAGAGAGAGTTGTTCTAGACTAGAGAGAAAATTACCAATTAGTTTTGAACAGCAAGTCAATGAAAGTCAATGGTAAAGGAAACTTTGAAATGTAGAAAAATTCAATTAAAGGGTGTTGTAGAGCAGGGGTCTTCAAACTTGGCCCTTTTATGATTTGTGGACTTCAACTCCCAGAATTCCTCAGCCAGCATGCCTGGCTGAGGAATTCTGGGAGTTGAAGTCCACAAGTCATAAAAGGGCCAAGTTTGAAGACCCCTGTTGTAGAGTGTTAGATCAGATAAAACACTCAAGTTGTCGCCAAGAGACAACATGATGACGTGTAGGATATTTGGGAGTTGGGGGGGGGAGACAATAATAGGGACCTCTAAGATTTTTTTTAACTTAACTTTGAGATGTTAATGCTGCTATCAAATACTAACAAAATCTCAGCTAACAAATTATTAGAAATGATTAATTTCTAATTAAAATTGAAATGTCAAGTCGAAAAAAAATATTCTTTGTTCAACTAGCTTTGGCTATCTTGGTTACTTCCATATGTTTTGAACTACAGGTAATCCTCAACTTACAACAATTCATTTAGCGACCATTCAAAGTTACAACAGCATTGAAAAAAGTGACTTATGATCATTTTTCACACTTATGACCGTTGCAGCATCCCCACGGTCATGTGATCAAAAGTCAGACGCTTGGCAACTGACTCATATTTATGACAGTTGCACTGTCCCGGGGTCATGTGATCAGCTTTTGTGCCCTTCTGACAAGCAAAGTCAACGGGGAAGCCAGATTCATTTAACAACCGTGTTACTAACTTAACAACTGCAGTGATTCACTTAACAACTGTAGCAAGAAAGGTCATCAAATGGGGCAAAATTCACTTAACTGTCTCACTTGGCAACATAAACGTTGGCCTCAATTGTGGTTGTAAGTCAACCAGTACAGTCATCTGGAAGCTATGTTGTGATTCAATTTTGAAATCACAGAATTTCAAAATCTTGTCTCCTTCACTATTTTTACTGAAACCTAATGTTAATCTAAATAATAACAATAATAATGATGATGATGATGATGATGATGATGATGATGATGATGATGATAAAGTTGGAAGGACCTGGAGGTCATCTAGTCCAACCCCTTGCTCAGGCAGGAAACCCTATACCATTTCAGACAAATGGCTGTCCAGTTTCTTCTTAAAAACTTCCAGTGTTGGCGCGTTCACCGCTTCTGGAGGCAGGTTGTTCCACTGGTTAATTGTTCTAACTGTCAGGAAG
>NW_015412405.1:0-1858 GCF_001527695.2 Protobothrops mucrosquamatus | reverse complement strand
AACTGTGGTTAAATTATTGTTATCAACAAGCCCTAATGATGATCAAGATACTAGCTGTGGACAATTACCCTCATGTATCAGGATGAAATAATAACAGCACAGAAGACTGAGTGGATATATGATGTCATTTGTTGAATGCCAGTAACACCAATAATTGTTGTCATCCCATTACTGTAAATAATGACTCTCAAATGGATGGAAATAATCAAGGAGAGAAGCAACCTAGAACTAAGGAGAAATTTCTTGGCAGTTAGAACAATTAAATCAATGGAATGACTTGCCTCCAGAAATTGTGAATGCTCCAATACTGGAAGTTTTTAAGAAGAGATTGGACAAACACATGTCTCAAATTGTATAGGGTTTCCTGTCTGAACAGGGGGTTGGACTAGAAGACATCTAAGTTCCCTTCCAACTATTCTATTCTATTCTATTCTATTCTATTCTATTCTATTCTATTCTATTCTATTCTATTCTATTCTATTCTATTCTATTCTATTCTATTCTATTGTATACTATTCTATTCTATTCTATTCTATTCTATTCCCATTCCATTCCATTCCATTCCATTCACTAGGTGATAAAAAGTAAAGATATGAAGGGCACAAGAATTTTAAACTATTTACTAAGAAAAATGTACATGATTATAGTACTAATATTATTACAACTAGTAAATAATGCCCATAACAACTACTAGCAATATTAATCACGACATAGCCAGTTGGCTCCATCCCTGGCTATCAGGGGCGAGTCATTAGCCCCCGCGGAGAGGGCCCGCAACCTGGGTGTCCTCCTGGATACTCGATTGTCTTTAGACGACCATATGACAGCCGTGGCCAGGGGGGCTTTTCATCAGGTTCGCCTGATACGCCAGTTGCGCCCCTTTCTGGATCGTGATGCTCTACGCATGGTCACTCAAGCCCTCGTTGTTTCCCGCCTGGACTATTGCAACGCTCTCTACATGGGGCTCCCCTTGAGGTGCACCTGGAGGCTCCAACTAGTTCAGAATGCGGCCGTGCAGGGGATCCTGGGGGCCTCTAGATACTCCCATGTAACACCTCTCCTGCGCGAGCTGCACTGGCTGCCTGTGGCCTTCCGGGTGTGCTTCAAGGTGTTAGTAACAACCTTTAAAGCGCTCCATGGCAATGGACCGCCTCCTACCAAACACCTCCCTTCGACCAGTCCGCTCCCACAGAGAGGGCCTCCTTAGGGTGCCGTCGGCCAGTCAATGCTGGCTGGCGACCCCCAGGGGGAGAGCCTTCTCTGTGGCAGCTCCTGCCCTCTGGAATGACCTACCCCCCGACCTACGTACAGTTGCGGACCTGCGCCTTTTTTGCCGAGCCCTGAAGGCCCATCTATTCCATGCGGCCAGCCTGGCGTAGTTTGATTATGTTTTAGTGGGGGTTTTGTATGGGGTATTTTAGAGCAGGCCTGTTATTTAATTTGATTTTAGAACAGAAACTTGCGTATATTTATCGTGGTTTTTATTATCGCCTGTTCACTGCCCTGAGTCCCGTAAGGGAGATAGGGCGGTATATAAATTTAATAAATAATAATAATAATAATAATAATAATAATAATAATAATAATAATAATAATAATAATAATAATAATAATAATAATAATAATAATAATAATAATAATAATAATTCTCCAAGAGGAACAAACTAAGGAAAGGATTCCAGATATCTCTATGGGATCTGAATCAATAAAAATGAAAATGTTATTGACCTAAGCAATATTGATTGTAATTTGGCATAACCCACTGAAAATGTGACTGAGAAACTCAACTTGCAGCTACACTGATCAACACACTACACCCATTATCTAGTTCCCCAAAGCAATTACGGATATTTCTTCT
>NW_015412404.1:0-1858 GCF_001527695.2 Protobothrops mucrosquamatus | reverse complement strand
CTCCGAGGCCGCCAAATCGTCGCGGCCTCCGCTGTCCTCGAGGCCGTGAACCAGGCCCGGACCCAGGATCGGGCCCAGGCTGCCGGGCCGGCCTCCATCGCCGGGCCCGCCACCCACAGGCCGGACCGCCTGCCGAGTCCGAGGCCGCCGCGGCCTCCGGATCCCAGCCCGTCGTGGCCTCCACTATCATCGAGGCCACAACCAAATCCAGGCCAGGTCTTCCACGGGCCGGATCCAGGGCCGAATCCAGGGCCAAATCCAGGCCAGATCTTCCGCCGAGCCCTTCGTCCCTTCGCCAGGCCGAGTCCTCCTTTCAGCGTCAAAGGCTGGGTGGCTGAGTGACTGGGGAGTCACACGGCAAACCCCCAGGTTGCCGGCGAGTTCAGGTCTTCAAATTAGGGTCGAGGCAAGCCCTCGACCCTCAGGAGGCCCCCCCATTTCTGTCGTGGACCTCGCTCCGTCATGGAGCCGCCTCAGGTAGGTCCGCCATTACCGGAAGTTGCAATCAACAGCCTCAACATGAGCCTGCTTTGCCATTACATCTAAGGAGATAGAGAGATTCTACAAAGTCTATTCTACAATACTAATTTAGTATATAAAGTACTGAAACGTGTTGAACTTAGTGGAAATTACATTTCCAATGCCTGATCAATTCAAAGGATGGGAATTACAAGCTCTTCTGTTCACTTGTAGAGTTAATAAGAATGAATCTGGAAGACACACTGCTTTGGTAAGTCAATTGCCTCTAGGGAAAAATATAGTGCCCACTCCAAATGATCCTCTTCAGTCTAATTTCTCACAAAAATAGTTTTCCCCCTGATTATTATAGGGTTTTTTTCAGGGAATCACAGCTTTTGTGTGCTTCTGAACATAATGCATTTCAAATATTGAGTATTTTACTTGACAGTCACCCTGGAAAGTTTATGCCATGACTAGAAAAATTGAAATTCAGCTTTGAATTACAAAACTGTGTGGAAAACAAAGAGCCAAGGGGGGCTGGGGAGAAGGGAGGCCCTAATCAGTATTTCCCCAGAGACTGATGAACAGAAAATGGTTAGTTTCTTTAGTAGTAGTAGTAGTAGTAGTAGTAGTAGTAGTAGTAGTAGTAGTAACAAAAACAACAACAATTTGCAAAATGCATGCGAACAAAAGGATTGAACTCTGCTTATGAAAATTTACAGATAGAAAATAGACCAGTGGTTCTCAACCTTTTTAATGCCGCGACCCCAACTGGTCGTAAGTCGAGGACTAAACCGGTCATAAGTCGAGGACTAAACCGGTCGTAAGTCGAGGACTAAACCGGTCGTAAGTCGAGGACTACCCAACCGGTCGTAAGTCGAGGACTTTCCCTGCCTGGGAGCGCCGCACATACGTGGTTCCGCCCCCTGCGCCGGCCGAGGCGTAGCTGGCAAGCGGCAGAGACGGAGCAGGCCGACCACCAGCTGGCCCAGCCCAAGGGAGGTAAGGCACCTGCCGGAAAAGGGGAAAAAAATGGCGGACAAAAAAAATGGCAGACAAAAAAATGGCGGACAGCCTTGCTTGGCGACCCCCGTGAAATGGTTGATCGACCCCAAATGGGGTCCCGACCCACAGGTTGAGAACCATTGCCCTAATCAGTATTTCCCCAGAGACTGATGAACAGAAAATGATTAGTTTCTTTAGTAGTAGTAGTAGTAGTAGTAGTAGTAGTAGTAACAAAAACAACAACAGTTTGCAAAATGCATGCGAACAAAAGGATTGAACTCCGCTTATGAAAATTTACAGATAGAAAATAGACCAAACAAATCCATGTATACATTTGCAAAGAGATGTGAATTTACCTCTGGGTACTTCCCTCTGACCTTGCAAACATAACAGG
>NW_015412403.1:0-1858 GCF_001527695.2 Protobothrops mucrosquamatus | reverse complement strand
TTTCTTGTTTTTCTTTGAAGATGTTTCGCTTCTCATCCAAGAAGCTTCTTCAACTCTGACTGGATGGTGGAGAATGGAAGGATTTATACTCCTTACAGACAGCTGGTCGTTTGCCTTCTTTTAGAGGCCACTTGGAGAAGGCTCCACACCCATTTGCACCACTCAGGTGATCCTGAGGACACAGATAAACCTCCAAGTGTCCTCAACGACTCTCTAAAAGGATGCAAATGACCGCCTGTCTGCAAGGAGTATAAATCCTTCCACTCCCCACCATCCAGTCAGAGCTGAAGAAGCTTCTGGGATGAGAAGCGAAATGTTTTCAAAGGAAAAACAAGAAAGTCCAATTCCCTCATGAAAAAAGCACCCTTGGGATTACTCTCGATAGTTCGGTTAGCAATGTAAAATAAACACTCATCTGAGCTGCAAGCCAGTTATAGGTTTCGACCAGGGGTAGGCAACCTTGGCTTTTTTAGGACTCGTGGACTTCAACTCCCAGAATTCCTGAACCAGGATGACTCAGCTTGGAAACCTCTCCCTTTCTCCTCAGCATGGCTGGCTCAGGAATTCTGGGAGTTGAAGTCCACGAGTCATAAAAGAGCGAAGGTTGCCTACCCCTGCCCTATATCAGGGGTCCTCAACCTTGGCAACTTTAAGACTTGTGGACTTCAACTCCCAGAATTCCTCAGCCAGCATGGCTCAGCTTGGAGACCTCTCTCTTTCCCCTCAGCGTGTCTGGCTCAGGAATTCTGGGAGTTGAAGTCCACCAGTCATAAAAGAGCCAAGGTGGCCTACCCCTGTTTTGGACGAAAGAGCAACTTTTATCAAGAGTGCTTGGCTTAAAACATTTCTACGTAGAATCTGATGTTACTACCAAACGTGTATTTTAACACGTATTCTTGATTTTTCAGGGCGAATACGAAGGTGAAAGCAAGGAAATGAATGAAAGGAAGGTAAAATATTTGCAGACTCACTTGGGTTGGTAGGAAAGTTGTAACTACGGACTGGGCATTGCAAATAAGTCTGTCGTTGAAAGACTTTTAGACACACAAGGCACCACCAAAGCTGTCATTCTCCTGATTGTTTACAGCTGGTTAATCTTGATAGAGATTGCACAAAAGGATGATCCATTGGTCTGGAATCAGTGTATTATTATTATATATGCAACCATATGAAATCACTGTTGCCCGGTCTTTAATTGGTGTTGTCCTTCCTACGCATTGCGCTCTTCCCAGGAACCTAAGATGTTGTGATGTATTGTCGTACTTTGTGTGCAGATACAAGCAGTTATGACCTTCTGGAATGTAAAGATGGAATTTTGTCAGTTGCACATTTTGTCTAAATGCTGCCCAAGATTTTGGCACCCCATAATCATTGGGACTACCATAGCTGGTTTATGCCATAATCTTTCAGCTTCAATTTTCAGATCTTCTCAAAGAATTCTTTGGCTTCTAATCTACTATCCCTCACTAATCTACTCTCCACGCTTTCTTCTGTTCATTTTCAACTACTTTTTCAACCCTACGTTCCAACCAATTTTTCCTTACGGACATAGGATAACTTTTATAGATGTTGTAGTGAGCTTTGCGCATGAGCTGAGCATATGATCTCTTCTACTTCTTTTCCCAATCTGCTCTTTGAATCATTTGAGGATTTTTTTTTCAATTCTTGATTGCATTTGATCAAACAGCTGGTTCTTGAGCAACCAGAATCAAGCAATCAGTTTCTTTTTTATTAATGTTCCAGTTGTAAGCCATTGGCAGGTTTTATTTTTACCCATTTTTCCCCTCAATCTTTTTGTAGAAATTGGGTTTTGGTTGAAACTGTCCAGTTCGACGTGTGTCCAATTAATAATTTCTAG
>NW_015412402.1:0-1858 GCF_001527695.2 Protobothrops mucrosquamatus | reverse complement strand
AGAGAGAGAGAGAGAGAGAGAGAGAGAGAGAGAGAGAGAGAGAGAGAGAATTATAGAGCCAATTATAAAGCTGTGCAGCCATCAACTAAAGTATGATTTGAACATCAGTTGATTTTGTGCTTTTGTATATTTTTTATACATAGAACTCTTCATATCACTTGCATGAACTATTCTTTCTAATTTTATCACTTTATCACTTTATAATTACATATACTGGAAAATTTTCTTGACTCTTGTTATATGGAAATGTGGACTTCAGATGTGGCATGCTTGCAGACTGGGTGACTTACCTTCTCCCAGTCATTCTAATTTATAGGGAAGTGACTGTTTAACACCTTTCAATATAATTGAACTGAAATTCAGGATACTGTAGTGAATTCTGATGTCTATTCTGCAGCTGCTGCTTCCACAAATCAAAGTTGTTTCCTGACTACATTAATGATGCACCAAAGAAGAAATAAGCAAAGAATTCTCTGTGGAAGCTTTTTGGTTCCGATAATAGCGGTAACACGTACAGCAAATTCTGCTCATATTGCTGTTTATACCCAAGGTCACACAAGTCATATTTGGTTAGGTGCTGATGCTCCTTTTTTGAATAGGAAATGAAAAGATAACATGCAAGAGTTCAAGCAAAGGGGCAGGTAAAGAATCTGAACATCTGCCAAGGTTTGGATAGCATCAACGAGAGACATTAAAAAAAAAGACTGTTTTTTTAAGAAAATAAATTCATGCATCTGTATAAACTCTCTCTACTGATTAAATGAGGTTATATCAAGGGAAAAATAATGAATACTTTCACCCCAGACTAAGACTATCATATCTAGACTGCGTAATTCCCAATGATCTCTACAAAATTTATGTGTCTCTTTAATGTTATCTAGTAATCCAAGGGTTTTTTTCAGCCCAGGTGGCTCAGACAGTAGACAAAATGTGATTCATGGCCCTATCAAGGGCAACAGGCTTAGAAGCAGCACCAAAACAATGGAAAAGACAAGGCACTATAAATTGTGAAATAAAATAAATAAATGACATAAATAAAATAATCTGAAATAAACAGACAAAATAGTGGAAAGATGGCTGGAACCACTTTAGATCAGCGTTTCTCCAACTTAGCAACCTTAAGATGTGTGGACTTCAACATTCATTTTAAGAAGTCCACACATCTTAAAGTTGCTAAGGTGCAGAAACACTGCTTTGTACATTACTCAAAGTTAAAGTTTAGCTTCCAAAGTTGAGGCTATTAATATAGTGATAACTATTTAAGAAAGTAGCAGAAGTTCTAATTATCACAAAGCTTCCTTGTTTGCTAGCCTGAAAACTATGTAATAATAGAAAATATCTCCTATTTTTGAAAGTTTTATTTCCTCGACATGTAAAGGTCGAGATAAAAATTTAGGGTAGGAAATCTGTAATAAATGTTAATCTAGCTGCATTAATAGGAATTTTTCCAGTTTTTGCATATCTGTATAAAATAAGCTTCATAAAGTCATGTTGTATCCACAGATAACATTTGTGCAAAATATTGCTGGAACACAACTCGGTGTCCATTAAAAAGTATTTGGGGATGGAAAAATATATACAAACTCTCACATCTTGCTTTTTTGAAAAAAAGAAAGAATAACCTTTGGCAAAGTTGTTTTTGATAGCTGAGAATTATTAATGCCCTTGACGTGATGACCCGGTGTCTGGAGGCCGTGAGGGTCTGGATGGGGAGAAACAGACTCAGGCTCAACCCTTCCAAGACCGAGTGGCTGTGGCTACCGGCGCCTCGGCATAGTCAGCTGATTCCATCGCTGACTATAGGGGGCGAAACTCTGGCCCCCTCGGATAGGGTACGCAATCTGGGTGTCCTCCTGGA
>NW_015412401.1:0-1858 GCF_001527695.2 Protobothrops mucrosquamatus | reverse complement strand
AGACCCACTCTGTGGGAGCGTACCGGCCGATGGGAGGTAACCTGCGGCAGAAGGCGGTCTCGGAGATATCCAGGTCCGATGCCATGGAGCGCTTTAAAGATGATAACCAACACCTTGAAGCGCACCCGGAAGGCCACCGGCAACCAGTGCAGCTCGCGCAGCAGCGGCGTTACATGGGAGCGACGAGTCCCTCCCAACAATTAGTTAGTTATTCCTAACTAATTGAGCCATTAGTTTTATAGGTATAAAGAGCACTTTAACAACTTATGAATAGGAATGAGAGCAAAGTTCCCTTCACATTTAATGTAAAGTTATCCATTTCACATATTCAGCCTTATTTGTGAAGTACGTGTAAGTTATTTGAAGAAATCCATACATTTCCACATTTGCAATAGTTTTCTTAACTCAAAATGCACTGAGAAATGATACATTGGGGAATTGTGAATATGAACACAGAATATACGCTGTATTAGGAAGAAAAAACTTTAAAATGTATATATAACAAAAATTAAAATGTTTTGTATAAATACAAATGTACTCTGTTTCTTTGTGTGCATTCCCCCCCCACACACACATACAAAAAGACACAGTGATTTGGAAGTGGAATAGAACAAAGTTTTACGGTTGGAAAAATGGCAAAGGAAAAAGAGATTTCATAAATAGCTATGTAAAGTTTCATAGGTGACAACCAGAAGCTTGAATTGCACCTGGCTGTCTATTGAGACTTACTGCAGCTGCACAGAGGAATGGTTTAATATGGATGTTCTAAAGAGCACTCAAAAGTCCCAGTGCCTCTTATGCTGGACCAACTGCAGCTTCTCAGTGGTCTTCAAATTTCATAAAGAGTACATGATAGGAATCCATTTGGAAGATAACTAAGGGATAAGTGACCATGATTAGGGCCTCCTGATTTAGCAAAGGGCACAACTGCATAAATGATGAATCTATCAAAGATTCTGCTGGCCATGGCTGTCACCTGCTTCTTGAACAGGAGCTACAGTCCAGGAGGACTCCCAAGTTATAAGTTGTTCTTTTGGGGGCAATTGTGCCCTTTGCTAGACACAACTTTGAGAACTAAAAAGAATTGAGCAAGAATCTGTCCTTCTCCATCAAGACTTGACAGCTTCCAGATACTGAGATAGAGGTTCAGTAATATCACTTGCTTGGTCTCTGGTAGAGATATATATCTGATGATGATACTTAATCCTGTGCCTGCAGATGATCTCACCTAGTCGTTTCATGTAGATGTTTAAAAAGAATCAAGAGAGACAAGCCCTGAGGAATGGAGAATGGAGTATTGACACAGATCTTTTCCTCTTTATTGCCATCAACTATAATTAGTCCTGGAAAAAAATGAATGGAGGGAGGGAGGGAGGGAGGGAGGGAGGGAGGGAGGAAGGAAGGAAGGAAGGAAGGAAGGAAGGAAGGAAGGAAGGAAGGAAGGAAAAAGCACAGCAATGTTGTATCCACCCCTTCCAAAACAGTCCAGAAGCATACCACAAACTGAAATATGCAAGTACTTCATTTTATTTAATATTTTGTTCACTTAATGCAACCAGTATAACTTCATGGACACATTTTTGTATGTGGGGTTTGAGCCAAATGCTACTTTTCCATATCAGAGTAAGAGCATAGTCCAAATGGAATCAAGAAAATGAAAGAAAGAAAAAATAGAAAGAAAATGTCTTTGACAGTCCTTGTTTTGAAATATAATAGGTTAATCTCATTCATTCAATTCTTTTTCTTCCCCTTTGTTAATTTTTCTCTCTGAATCATTGTTTTGAGATATTTTTTACATTCGATAGCATGATTATCATAATTATAGTTAATACACAATTATTGATTGAATTAGGGAAAT
>NW_015412400.1:0-1859 GCF_001527695.2 Protobothrops mucrosquamatus | reverse complement strand
AACTCCCAGAATTCCCCAGCCAGCATGGATTCTGGGAGTTGAAGTCCACCCCTCTTAAAGAGACCGAGGTTAAAAAAACAAAACCACTGGTTTAGATCAGAGGTCTTCAAACTTGGCCCTTTTATGACTGGTGGACTTCAACTCCCAGAATTCCTCAGCCAACGTGCCTGGCTGAGGAATTCTGGGAGTTGAAGTCCACAAGTCATAAAAGGGCCAAGTTTGAAGATCCCTGCTCTGGATCCAAGCCTGCAGTTTCATCAAAATGGCCGACTGACGAATTCTGGGAGTTGAAGTCCACAAGTCATAAAAGGGCCAAGTTGGAAGACCCCCTGGTCTAGAGACACGATCTGCGGTTGCGTACTGTACAGCCCAGTTTCCCTAAATTGGCCACTGAAAGACGCGTGGACTTCGATTCCCAGAATTCCTCCGTCATCATGGCTGGCTGGGGAATTCTGGGAGCTGAAGTCCACCCGTCTCAAAATGGCCGCCTGAGGGAAACTTCAGCTCGGCAGATATTTGAAGAGAGGGCCTGAATGCAATTCGCCTGGTTGACCTCATGGAATCTTCTTGATTTAGCTGAACCGGATCACCCGAAGTCGCTGGAGGAGGTTCGCAAGGGGAGCCGGTCGTTTCTTGAGGCGACATGGACCATCCCTGGCCCTCGCCATAGTCGGATAAAAATACAGTCCGAAAAGTCCTTCCCACTCCTGAGAGATCTGACAGCTTCGCTCTTGAAGACTTCGCTTGCGTCTTAAAAATTACATGGCTGATTTATTTTTTTTACCTATCCTTTTGATACCTTGCATAATAAAACGTCCTTTGGACCAAAGCAATTAAAAACGTCTGGGTTCTTTCCCCCCCCTCCCTCTGGAGTGCTTTTGATGGTAAAGGTGAGAAAGAGAGAGAGAGAGAGAGAAAGAAAGAAAGAAAGAAAGAAAGAAAGAAAGAAAGAAAGAAAGAAAGAAAGAAAGAAAGAAAGAAAGAAAGAAAGAAGGGGAAAGGGGGAGAGGGAAAAAGGGAAAGGGAAAAGGGAGAGAGAAAGAAAGAAAAAGGATGGAAGGAAGGAAGGAAGGGAAAGGAGAGAGAGAGAAAGAAAGAAGGAAGGAAGGAAGGAAGGAAGGAAGGAAGGAAGGAAGGAAGGAAGGAAGGAAGGAAGGAAAAAAGGGGAAAGGGGGAGAGCGAAAAAGGGAAAGGGAAAAGGGAGAGAGAAAGAAAGAAAAAGGAGGAAAGGAAGGAAGGGAAAGGAGAGAGAGAAAGAAAGAAAAAAGAGAAAGAAAGAAAGAAAGAAAGAAAGAAAGAAAGAAAGAAAGAAAGAAAGAAAGAAAGAAAGAAAGAAAGAAAGAAAAGGAAGGAAGGAGAAAAATGCAGAAAGAAAAATTAAAAAGAAATGGAAGTAGCTTCCAATTTTCACACCAAATAGAAAGCAAGAAATTGAGAGAGGGAGGGAAAGAAAGGGAGAGAGAAAAGGAAGGAAGGAAAGAAGGAAGAAAGGGAATGGAAAGAAAAAGGGAGAGAAAGAAAGAGGAGGAAAGAAAGAGAGAGAAAAAGAAAAAAGGAAGTTTGAGAATGAAAGGGAAAGAAAGGGAGAGAGAAAAAAACAGAAAGAAGGAAGGAAGATAGAAAGAAAGGAAGGGAGAGAGGAAGGAAGGAAAGGAAAGGGAGAGAAAGAAAGAAGGAAGGAAGGAAGGATAAAAATGCAGAAAGATCGAGAGGTAATTTTGCTGACCGCCTGCGTTCCTTTCCCTTCAAGTCAGGAAGGATCCCAGGGAGTCCTTGACTTATGACGGTTCATTGAGCGACCGTTCAAACATATGACGGCACTGAAAAAAAAGGGACTTAGCACTGTTTTTCACACTTAC
>NW_015412399.1:0-1859 GCF_001527695.2 Protobothrops mucrosquamatus | reverse complement strand
ACTTGCCTACCCCAGGCCCTTCGGAAAGACTTGGTAGGTGATAAAATGCCACATCCAGTCTAACATCTGGCTGATTGTGTGCTGAAGCATAGTAATAACGCCTCTGCCAGGTCCTTGAGAAGGACTGGATAGGTGGATGAAAATTCAAATCCAGTCTGGACATCTGGCTGACTGTGCAATGAGCCACAATAATATAGTTGTAACTGGAGGAATGTTTTAATTTCATCAACATTAAAATGAAACCAATCATTACTTTGTCTTTTCTATTTTTTCTTGTCTCCTCACCCTCCCTGCATTATCCAGATTTCCTCTCAGTTTGATAAGAACTATGGGAGCAGCCTGACGTACATGGTGCTGAATGAATGGGAATTGATGACCTGTCCTCATAATTGCAGCTGTGACAGCACCTTTGTAGTCACATAATCACAATCCAATGGATTGCACTTACGATGTTTCAGCATGCTGTGGTCATGTGATTGCCGTTTGTGACCTTCAGTGTTGACCTGACTTTAATGACTAATGTTATTTCTCGAAGAATTCCTGTAAAAGTCTGTGATTTAATCCTTTTCTTCTACTACTTCAAATATGTCAAGCAACAAAAGAGCAGCCATCCTTTCTTTGGTCTCGGAGAGATGGATTACTTATACCAGCAGTTCTCAACCTATGGGTCGCGACCCCATTTGGGGTCGATCGACCATTTCACGGGGGTCGCCAAGCAAAGCTGTCCGCCATTTTTTTTCCCCTTTTCCGGCGGGTGCATTATCTCCCTTGAGCTGGGCCAGCTGGTGGTCGGCCTGCTCCGTCTCTGCCGCTTGCCAGCTACGCCTCGGCCGGCACAGGGGGCAGAACCACGCATGTGCGGCGCTCCTGGGCAGGGAAAGTCCTCGACTTACGACCGGTTGGGTAGTCCTCGACTTACGACCGGTTTAGTCCTCGACTTACGACCGGTTTAGTCCTCGACTTACGACCGGTTTAGTCCTCGACTTACGACCGGTTGGGGGTCGCGGCATTAAAAAGGTTGAGAACCACTGACTTATACCATCGACTCTGAAAAGTATGAATCTTCTGTAGAATTTCAGGTTTCTATTTTTTTTTACTAGACATTTAGAAACCAAGGAGAATATGGAACTGGATTGAAGACCTTGAAAATCATATTGTCCTTTTATTTTTTAAGGCAGTGTAAAACATATCTTTCAGGATTTTACATCTTGGAGAATTTTCTTCTCACCTGAAGAGTAAGGAAGATCCTTGAATGCCCTGATTTAAGAAAAAACTGTCAAGACCACTTTTTGTCTTACCAATCCTTAAGGAAATAGATTCCCCTCTTCCTCCTCTTGTGCCTCCTCTTTCTCCCCCCACACCCACTCCAGAAACCTGCAGTGATTGGTGATTTGCAAGTCCCTGACCTTTGAAAAGCTGCTAACACACGTCAATCTAAAGTGACGAACAGGTGACGTCTCTCACAAACCAATCATCTCTTGGTTCTTCAGTTCTAGAAATAGCCGAGAGCCAATGAACTGAAGTTGGGGAAAGGAGGAGAGACCAGCTGAACTTAGGAGAAGTGGAGATGCTCTGGGGATTCTCTCTGCTTGCCAATCTGCTGCACTGTCACTGACCCTCTGCGTTTTTGTGCCCACTAGACGCAGCAGTCCCGCTTGTTCCGGCAAGTCTGTCTCTCGTGCTGTTGTCAAAATAGCGATTAATGGGTTTGTGGCAATGTCCTCTGGGTCTACAGTGGTAAGCATATGCAGTGCTTCTCTGTAGAAGTCTTCGGAAGCTACTTGATTGATTGCTCTTTAAGAAAGGAGAGTGATGCTGCTCCATGTTCGGAGCCCTTGACTAAAGATGTGCCCCTCAAT
>NW_015412398.1:0-1859 GCF_001527695.2 Protobothrops mucrosquamatus | reverse complement strand
TCCATCTGCTCACAGTTCCATGCCCGTTGCTGGTTGGCTAACTAGCAACGGGGTCTTGCCAGCCAATGGAATTGCGTGATTACAAGCCAGGGGAATCCCATAAAAGAGGGCTCCCCTGGCCCAGAGAGCCAGTCCGGATTTACCTTATGCCTTGCCAATAAACCAAGAGCTGACTGTCACTCGACTCGTGTCTTACTGCCTGCGCGATCCAACACATTATCCTATTAATGCTAGGAACACTTGCACAGATGAACATGAGAGTTGTTTATTTACAAAGAAATTTACTACAATCCCCCAAATTTCTTCATAAGTAAGATTCAAACAGTTAGAGATTTAAAAACTTGGAGAAATTAAAAAAAAAAAGACAGATGCCTCCATCTCTAAGGATTACAAAGCCAATTCCATTGGATCAGTTGAAAAACCATCTGTTAATTAACTCTTCTTATTCATAGTCATTTATTAGCAGGCATTTACGGTTGACAGTAGCAGGAGAAAATTTGAGACCCCCCATGATATTTCTTTCATCATAGCAGAAATACAAAAATGCAATTTTCCCCTGCCACAGGCTTTTTGAAAGTTCTACATCCTACATCTTCATTTTTATCTTGTTACAGTGAACTGTGGTATAGGCCAGAAGTGTTCTCTCCTCCAATATTTAATCCCCACTAAAGTGTATCTTTTAACAATCCACAATACAGAAACCAAAACTTCCTAATTAATAGTACTGTACTATCGCCTGATAGCTGAACCATGAAATACAAAAAAAGCCTATTAAATTAGTAAATTGACTATTAAATTATTAATGCTCCCTAGTGAAAGAAATGAAGCAAAAAGCCATTGTTTTAAATAAAATTCCAATGTCTGTACTATGCTGTTTTACTGCCATGCTGGGACAAGCATCAGAATTAATATACCTCTACTCTTACCTTAATATAAATAAATCATGTCAAGTATTTGTCTAAAAGTAAATGGTCTTTAGTTAATTGACTAACACCTTGAAACTTTTAATATAATTCTTTGACTTACATCCCTTGTTCTTTTATAAGAATAGATTCTGTACCAAAAATCATATTCTCCAGAGAAAAAATAATGTAGGCAAAAAAGACATTGATAACGCATGAATATTTTAATCATATTCCACAGAATTGCGCAGATAATATTCATATTTAAAAATAAAATAAAAACAAAATTACAAAAGTTTCCCCAAGCATGCAATTTATGACCACTTCTCTTTTAATTTTATTTTTTTCCCTGACAAGTTCTAGTTGTCTGGACAAGTCCCTGCAGTTTTCTTGGAGAGGGTGCAAGGCTTGCCCTTGCCTTCTTCTTAGGGCTGAGAGAGAATGACTAACCCAAGGTTACCCAGCTGGTTTTGGCACCTTGGGTGGGACTAGAACTCATGACCTCCTGGTTCCTAGACTGATGCCTTAACCACCACATTAAACTGACTCTCTTGTTGAATCTTCTCTCTTGATGAGAGCCTGTCAGCATATTTCACCCAGCAGGATATTTTCTGAAAAAGAGCTTGGTGCGAAAAATCCTTCATGAACTCCACAGGGCACACAGTACTTTGACACTTCAATTAAAATAACAGCTTGTCTTTTTCTGGATCTCTTTACAGATTATAAAAATTTGTTACACACCTAGAAATGGTCTCCCAATTTCCAGTGTGGAGACACTACAGCTGCAAATGTTTTTGAAATACACTATTTAAAACTATTAGAATACTGGCACTAATCTAAGGATAAATTTAGAAGTGAAACTGATCAAATTAAACAGTTTTGATTAAACTTGCTATCAATAAGTCAGGACAACATCACCAAATCATCTGAGTATTTCCAACTTTAGACAAAGCCTAA
>NW_015412397.1:0-1859 GCF_001527695.2 Protobothrops mucrosquamatus | reverse complement strand
GAGCCCGATTCTGCCTCCCCACCTCCTAACCCGGCTCAGCTCGGCAACCCAGAAGGAGCAGGTCAATGGAGCAGGATTACATTCACATGTATAACGCTTCCTTGCGCGGCTGCGGCTTAGGATACGCACCGATCATTTACTACAGTCTCCTGTTGTGCTTGGGGCTCCCGGGTAAGATATTTTTCTCTCTCTCTCTCTCTCCCTCCTTCCTCCTTTCTCCTATCTTTCCTTTTTCCTTCCTTCCTCTTTCTCCTATCTTTCCTTTTTCCTTCCTTCCTTCCTCTTTCTCCTATCTTTCCTTTTTCCTTCCTTCCTTCCTCTTTCTCCTATCTTTCCTTTTTCCTTCCTTCCTTCCTCTTTCTCCTATCTTTCCTTTTTCCTTTTTTCCTTCCTTCCTCTTCCTCTTTTCCTTCCTTTCGTTCCTTCTCTTTCTTTCTTTTTTTCTTTTTCTTTCATTCATTCCTTCTTTCCTCTTTCTTTCTTTCTTCCTTCCTCTTTCTCCTATCTTTCCTTTTTCCTTCCTTCCTCCCTCTTTCTCCTATCTTTCCTTTTTCTTCCTTCCTTCCTCTCTCCTCTTTCCTTTTTCCCCTTTCTTCCTTCCTTCCTCTTCCTCTTCCCCTTCCTTTAGTTCCTTCTCTTTCCTTTCATTCCTTCTTTTTCTTTTTTTCTTTTTCTTTCATGCCTTCGATCCTTTCTTTCTTTCTTTCTTTCTTTCTTTCTTACTTTCTTTCTCTTCCTCTTAAAACTTATAGACAACCTTTCCCCCACCCATTTAGAGGTCCTTCCTGCTCTAGTCTTCACCAAGAAGGTGTATGAGCGTGGAGATGAGTTTGTTCTCCCTCAGAAGGTGACAGGGGACAAGCTGCCAGCTCAGGCACTTGACAGAGAATTCTAGGCTGTCTGTTCCGACTTGAGGTGGGTTGGCCTCAAGAAATTCTTCTGAGGATCAACGGCCACTGTCGGGGTTACCCCGCTCAGCACTGCTTTATTGATATTTTTTAAGGAGGGTTTCAGAGCTCCAGGAAGGAGCAGGAGATGGTCCTTGTCCTGGAGGTTGGAATTGGGGGTGAGGGGTCTGCATGAGGAGGGTTTTACTCCAACTTGGGCAAAACTTGGGCAGTTTTGGATTCGAGGAACGTGTTGCTGTTATTGGAGGGGGGAGGGGACATTAATAACTCATGATATCAAGCAAAGATTGCTCTCATTAAGCCTTCAAGTGCCCCTTAGGGACTGGGGGGGCTTGGAGGGTCATTCCCCCAGTTGCAGGACAGAGGACTCGCATTTAATTAGATTCTGGGGGTGGGGGCTGAACCCAAACCCACCCTTTTGGATAGTCTGGAAGTCACATTCAGACAGCCAAGATTGGGGAAGAGGAAGCTAAGGGGTAAAAAAAAACAAAAACCTCCTCCCAGGCTTGGAACAATCCGTTACTAAACCAGCAAATTCACTTTGCCGGTAGACTGCCTGGATTCTTGGAGGCTTTGCCGTCGCCTGGCTCTTTTCAGCCATCGCTTTTATGGCACTCGTCCTCTCTGTGAATCGGCCGAACCTTGTTCTCTTCTTTCATTCTTCCTTCCCTTTTCTTTTTCTTTTTTTTTTTAATTGTTCCGATGCCTCCAAATCTCTAACCCGATGGAGGGAGGGAGGGAGAACGCCAAGCGCAAAATGTCACACACACACACATACACCCCCCTCCTCAATAGACGAGCCCATTGACGGCTCTCTCGTCCTCCTTTTTTTCCCAGCTCGCCTGGCTGGGGAGGATGGGAGTTGGGATGCAGACTGGCCTGGACCCAGGGCATCTCGAGCTGAAGAAGAAGGCAAGGGTGTGATTCCTGGAAGTCCGGGGCTAAGGGAAG
>NW_015412396.1:0-1859 GCF_001527695.2 Protobothrops mucrosquamatus | reverse complement strand
GACGGCACCCTGAGGAGACCCACTCTGTGGGAGCGTACCGGCCGATGGGAGGTAACCTGCGGCAGAAGGCGGTCTCGGAGATATCCAGGTCCGATGCCATGGAGCGCTTTAAAGATGAGAACCAACACCTTGAAGCGCACCCGGAAGGCCACCGGCAACCAGTGCAGCTCGCGCAGCAGCGGCGTTACATGGGAGCGACAAGTCCCTCCCAACACCGCCCGCGCGGCCGCATTCTGGACCAGTTGAAGCCTCCGGGTGCTGTATAATGTACTGTATATTGTAAATCAGCTCCCATTTTTAATTCTTTAATTGAAGATTCTACCACCCCCATCCCCACTGCACAGTGGTCATTTTTATCAAGTTCTTGGTTAATATTATTAATGTTTTCATTCTTAATGAAACACCTTTTGATGTTTTCCCTCTTCTTACGGTTTCATATTGCAGTTTTATTAATTGATATAACTTATCTATTGCTACAGTATATTGGAAGTCATAGGCAGCTCCCATCCACATTTCATAAAAACCAAATTTAAAAAAAACCCTGCTCTTCGCTGCCTCCGAGTTCTTTATTTCCTCTCCACTCATTAGGTGGCCAAAGTATTTGAACTCCAGCTTCAGTTTCTGTCCTTCCAAAGAACAGCCAAGGTTGATTTCTTTTAAGATTGACTGATTTCATCTCCTTGTAGTCCAAGGGTCTCTCAAGAGTCTTCTCCAACACCACAATTCGAAAGCATCAGTTCTTCAGCCCTCAGCTCTCCTTATGGTCCAAATCTCACAGCCATGCGTTACTACAGGGAAAACCATAGCTTTGACTGTACGACCTTTATCGGCAAGCTGATGTCTCTGCTTTTTCATATGCTTGTCTAGGTTTGCCGTAGCTTTCCTCCCATGGGGCAAGGCTCTTTTAAATCATGGCTGCAGTCACCATCTGCAGTGATCTTGGAGCCCAAGAAAATAAAACCTTACACCTAATGAGAGGAGAGGACTTATTGGAGTAGACCCTGAAGTTGGTTGAAAGCAAAAGGAGAAAGATCATTGGCAGTTCCCTCCCTCTCATCCAGGACATAGCACAGAAGCGTTGCTTAATCAGGGTCCGTAAGATTATCTGGGACACTACACATCCTCTTCATGACCTGTTTTCCTTGTTACCTTCTGGGAGGAGGCTCCATGGTATCCAAAGCAGAACATCCAGATTCAGCCAGAGTTTCATTCCATACAGCATTAACCTTGTGAACTCTCAAGCTTCCTCCTTCCGTTATATTTTCAAGATGGACAGTGTTTAATATTTATTTGTTATGCATGTGTGGTCTATACATATGTTTTATATAGTTTGTTAAGTGTGTGTCATGTATGTGTTCACTTTGAGAACGGGCAACTAAATTTCATTTTTGATGTGTGCCGTTGTGCCCACAGTAAAAAAAAAATGACAATAAAGGTTATCTTATGAGATGGTTAGATAGTGTCATCAACACAGTGGGTATGGGTTTGGGCAGACTCAGGGAGACAGTGGAGGACAAGGAAACCCGGTGTGCTATGATCCTTGGGGTTGTGAAGAGTCGGACATGACTTAGCGACTGAACAACAACAACAATTTTGGTAGAGCCACAGATTCTCACTATGCATATCTCAGCCACATTGGGTTGCTATGTCAATGACTGCGTATACTTGTGGATAAGCCACACTTAAAAAAACATGTTTGGATGGCGTTATCTGTAAATATATATTGTAATACTTTTTAAAAATACCTATATTTCCTGTATTCACTGAAGAAAACAGCTATGTGAGGAAGAGTTAGCGATAAAAGGAAACCAAGCTGCCAAAGAACAAGACGGCTAGACACCATCAAAGCTGACACCAGC
>NW_015412395.1:0-1859 GCF_001527695.2 Protobothrops mucrosquamatus | reverse complement strand
AGATTAAATAGGTCAGCATTTTAGAGCGATGTCAGGTTATTGTGCTCCTTGGAGCAATTTATTCAAAATTGGAAACATTTTATCTGTGATGTAGAATAAAAAGTTGATCCTATCCCTTCAATCTGCCTTTGATGATGGAAGACCTTTATTGGAGAATGGTTTCTTCATTAAGAATGATTTTTCATGACAGGGTATTTTTTAGCAGAAGTTTAACAACCTTTCAATGTTTTATAGTCTTCTAAAATTGGCATCAATAAGGCCTACTGCATTGGTGTTATGTAAAAGAAAAAGACTAGTAGACAAAGTTAGTGTTATGAAATAATGTCTGGTTTCACTGCAGTATATTCAAATGTCACAGTCTTATCTAGCTACAAATACTTGGATATTTTTCCAGCTGGTGCTCTTAGATATTCTGGATAGTACTTTATTGAGCAAGGTTGTATACAGTTTGCTTTGCATTTATAGTCATTATGAATTTCTAAATTGCCTTGGCAGCCACCCCTACATCTGATGAGATATTCCCTTGGAGAAAAGAAATTGGACTGTGACTTGACATTACCTTCACCAATCCAGGGAGCTGGATAACCATGAACCCTTTCAGAGCATATTGTGTACTTCCCAAAGGAAGCCAAGCATTGCCATTTTGTTGCAGGTGTTAAATAAAACTTGAAGTCAGTGGAAATTAGCTTCCTTTCTAAGCCAGAATGTTGTCTGGACCAATTATAATGTAACCATTATTTCTGATGTCATGATTTGGAATCCGGTAAAAAACAATGCTTAGGAAAACAGTTGTGCCTTCATGGATCATTGTCTTCACGGACAAAAGGGCCAGCCAGTTCAATTTCTGCTGCTAATTGTGAAAAGAGATTAAATTGGGATAACACATTGAATTTAAGGCATTCAACATGAGGCTGCCGTTGAACCACTCACAAGCTGCAATTAGTCTAGAATGCAGTTTCATGGGCACTAATGGGCACATCCCACGTTATACTTATGCTTCATAATCTGCAATGATTGCCAGTGGGCTTCTTCCAGATACAGTTCAAGGTGCTGATTGTCATCTATTAAGCCCTTCAGGCATTGGACCAATTAATTTAAGGAACTATCACTCTCCAATAATTTCCATTGTCTCATTAGATTAGATACAGTGGAATGCTTCTGGTTACATGTCTAAAATAGTGCCTTTTATAGTGCCCAGGAAGTTTGCCTTTTCTGTTGCAACACCTACCTGTTGGAACACTATAGCCTCTGAGCAATTTGAAACAAGAATCTCAACCATTTTCTTTTCCCAATCCTTCAGGATCGTAGGGCGTTGAACATCTAGTTCTCCCTTTGGAAATAATATTGCAATGTCACTTATAATTTAAAATGAGAAAAAAATCTGCTTCATCCATATATAACACACACACTTTCTATTATTAAAGGCAGGCAACTTTGAATTAATTGATTTATTGTGTTTTATAACTATAATTTTGTTTGTTGTATATTACCTTGGGAAAGTTTACCTTGAAATTTAATTTTTTGAATAAATTAAATGTAATTTGAGTTGGCATATATATATATTAAAATAAAGAGGAATTTCATGACTGTGAGAGTTATTAAGCAGTGGAATAGCCTGCCTTCTAAAGTCATACTGTAGATACTCCATCACTGGAGATTAAAAAAAAAAAAAGATTTTGAAAAGCCATTTGACCAGGATAGTGTAAAGATTCCTATGCTGGGCAAGGAAGTGACTAGAAGACCTCCAAAGTCCTTTTCAATCCTGTGACTCTATGATTCTATAATTTCAAGAATAGAGCTGAGTTTAAGAGGTCCCTGGTTCATATCTGGGTGCCCCCCTCCAATAGCAGAAAGGCTAA
>NW_015412394.1:0-1859 GCF_001527695.2 Protobothrops mucrosquamatus | reverse complement strand
ACTATGGCTCCCTTTATGACTGGTGGACTTCAACTCCCAGAATTCCTGAGCCAGCATGGGGGAATTATGGCCCCCTCATGACTCGTGGATTCCAACTCCCAGAATTCCTGAGCCAGCATGGGGGAACTACGGCCCCCTCATGACTCGTGGACTTCAACTCCCAGAATTCCTGAGCCAGCATGGGGGAACTATGACCCCCTCATGACTCGCGGACTTCAACTCCCAGAATTCCTGAGCCAGCATGGCTCAGCTTGGAAACCTCTCCCTTTCCCCTCAGCATGGCTGGCTCAGGAATTCTGGGAGTTGGAGTCCACGAGTCATAAAAGAGCTGAGGTTGCTTACCCCTGGACTAGGACAACTTGCTGTGGCTGAATTGCCATGGCACAACTCACTGTGGCCAACTCATCATGGAACAACTCACCGTGGCCAAGTTGCCCTGGGACAACTTACTGTGGCCAAGTTGCCGTGGGACAACTCACCGTGGCCAACTCGCTGTGGCCACATCACCGTGGGACAATTCGCCATGGCCAAGTTGCAGTGGGGAGAAGAGTTACACCAATATCCACAAAATGGTGGAACAGAATCATTAAAGAAAGGATGCAAACGGAGGGACACCATGAAATGTCACTGACCAAAATTAAACTCTTTTTTAAAATTGATTTTAAATAATTAAAAGGAATTGTTAAATTGTCCTGCCGTTGAGTTGTCCCATCGCGGTGAGTAGGCCACCGCGAGCTCTGGAAAGGGCGGCTGCCTTGTTCCCTGCTCATCTGAAGACGCAGCCCCACCTGGAGGGTGGAGAGTGCCCGGCGGTGGGCCTTTGGGCCATCTCATGCTCATAGATTGACTTTAAAGATAAAAGAGAAAGAAGACTCAGTGTATTTTAGAACATGGGATAATTTTTATCAATGGCTAGAAAAACGAGTTAGAGAGAAAGGAATGTGATATGTAACTTCGACTGTCTATTAGTAAGAAGAAGACTATCGAACGATTAATTAACATATTGTTTATGATAATTAACTACTACTCATTGGTTTTTTTTTAAATACATGAAGCCAGACAACACGCTGTTTGCTAAATATTAAGAATGTTATTTTTAAAAAACCCTTAACCCTAACCCCAACCCTGACACAGTCGCATGATGATGGAATGCTACAGATAACCATGATTGTGGCCCAGTTGCTGAGTGCCCAAAGTGTGGTTATGACCATAGAGGCCACCTAAGTGTCAGAACTTTGTATAAATTCATAAGAACCCTGAGTAAAGTTTAGAGTATTATGGTTGTATAAAGGTTAGAATATTTTATTTAGTATTATTTTTAATTATTAAAGTGTTGTTATTATTATTGTTTTTAATAATTGTACTGTTTAAAAGAGATTTAAAGGAGGTTATAGATGTGTTATTTTAATAGTTGATTAATGTTAATTAGAGTATGATTAGGTTATTGTTAACCCTGTGATTGGCACTGGGAAGTGAGGGGGGAGGGAGGGGGGGTGGAAGGGTGGGAAGGGGAAGGGGGGGATTTATATTGTATAATTTTATAAAATTTTTAATAATAATAATAAAAAAAAATTCATAAGAACCCCCCCCCCAGGTAGGGGATAAATATATGTATTCTTTTCTGGAAATACACATCCTTTGAACATCCAAAGGAAATCCTCAATTTGGGATGCAGGATTTATTGGGGCCTGACATGGCACTCATTTCCTAAGCTGTTGCATCATCCTGGCTTGATATTTGGCTTAACAAAGATGTAAGATGTGAGGATACAGGGCTTGGTACAAAGGGGTTGCCACAGAAAAAAAATATCTCATTTGTTGACAACTTTCTCACTTTTGAAAGCGTTAACACCCCCCCCC
>NW_015412393.1:0-1859 GCF_001527695.2 Protobothrops mucrosquamatus | reverse complement strand
TTGAACACGAGCAGTGTTTACCAGCACATTTTGTTTAAGCTCCTACTTACCTAAAATAGTAACAATAGTAGGCATGTTCTCTTATATAACAGGACTAATTACACAACACACGATCAGCAGAGATATTAGTATGCTTCTAGATTCTGTCTGATTTGAAAAAGTAGCGCACACCCACACAGACCAAGAAACTTAGGAGAGATGAACATTCAAAAGGGGTTAAAAGAATTTAAAGTAGTATGTTGGGAACTAAGCTTCTAAGTAAGCTCAATATACAGATAGTCCTCGCCTTGTAACCATTCTTTTAGTGACCGTTCAAAGTTACGATGGCACTGGAAAAAATTGATTTATGATTGATTTTTTCACATTTACGACCATTGCAGCATTTCCAGTCACGTGATCAAAATTTGGACATTTGACAACTGACTCATATTTATGACAGTTGCAGTGTCCTGGGGATATGCAATCATCTTTTGTGACCTTCTGATAAAGAAAGTCATCGGGGAAGCCAGAGTCTCTTAAGAACTGTGATACTAACTTAATAATTGCAGTGATTCACTTAACAACTGTGGCAAAAAAGGCAATAAAAACGAGGCAAAACTCAATAACTATCTCACTTAACAACATAAACTTTGGGCTCAATTGTGGTCATAAGTCGAGGACTACCTACACCATTTTTCTAATTTGAAATAAATGCTTGTCAATACCTGTGCCTGTATATTTATTATAATCATCACTCCCACATCCAAGCATATAAAAACTGTGGTATTTTCTGAAAGAATGTAAATTGGTTTTTAAGTTTTTAAAGCCTGGCAGTCAAAAAACAACCTAATACTAGTGTGCTTCCTTATTAAAATAATATCATTCCCTGTTTTTTTTCACAAAGCTGCTCTTGGAAAGAGTAAATACTTAGCAGTAACTGAACGTGTAATTTGTGATTATTCCAGCTATACTTAGTCAAAACAAAACAAGGTGTTGAATCATTATTTGGTGTCCTGGTTTCTTAACCAGAATTTCATGAACCTGGATATTGTATATTATTCAAAACTGACTAATTAATTACTTAATGGCAATTAATTACCATCATATGTGATAAATATATTTTAAAAATGTTTCCTGGGTTTGAATTGAGCATTTTAGTGTAAAAGAGGTGTGAGGGAAATACTTCTAGAAATGTAGATTGTACAATTTTCCTAATTTAGAATAATTTGCTATTAAATCTTCAAAATATTCTATGTATTTGCATTCTATGCAATAGTTTTCAGGTGTGTGTGTGTGTGTGTATGTATGTATGTATGTATATATATATATATATATATATATATACACACATACATACATACATAATGCTGTTTTTTTAAAAAAGAAATGTTACAGCCATTTATATTTTATGAAGCCTGAAGTACAGAATTAAAAAAAAAATAAGCCATGATATCATATTCAAAAAAGGGTGCCAGAGCTATCCTGCCTACCAGTTGGAACATTTTTTTCAGAGCCCAGCTTACTGGTTTTTTCCCCCCATTCTTCTCACAAGCCGGTCTAAATTTCTGCCAAAGTTTAAGGAACTTTTATCAAAGGCATGAATTGATCAAATCTATGACTGCTAGGATGATATTCTAGAGATTATTCATTGCAGCCTAAATATCTCAATTTATTTTTTTTTCCTTTTTGGTTCAGTTAAGTGAAAAATAAAATTAAAATGTTGACACTAAAGCTTTATTATTGTACATGAAGGCATCTGCAGAGTCTGTAAATAATGAGTTGAATTGGAAATCCCCCTGAATCCAGTCTTTTTATTAAATGTTCAGTCATCAATTTTGACCAAGAGTGTTGTTGCCCAGCTGTGATGCATCTGGTTCTGC
>NW_015412392.1:0-1859 GCF_001527695.2 Protobothrops mucrosquamatus | reverse complement strand
AAATAGATGGCATAAAAGTAGAAACAAATTTAAACAAAGAAAGAAAGAATGTGCAGAAGAGACCATTAGTTATAATTCCTCTTCTTCCTCTTCCTTCTTTGGGTTGGAAGTAAAGAGACCATCTTGCTCATTCAACCAAGCCTGGCTGAATGAGGTTCTCTTGCATTCTTTCCCAGCATTTTGAGGTTGGTGGAAGTGAAGACAATTGTGCTAATTTTAAGAACCAGGAACTCAAGCTGCTTTTGAAGCACTGAAAAATATAAAGCGATTGGGAATATTTTTTGTCTGAAGATGAACATTGCCATAAAATGTATCAGGAACTCAAGGACTAAATTTGCATCAGGAAAAGAAGCAATAGTTAACTCCTTAGTTCTTAAAATACAGAAAGCTAGCTATAGTATATCTCACATCTGATTTTTGCCTTACGCAAAATCACCTTTCTCCTTACCTTCCAAAAATCAGAAATAAAAAGTAATATGATAGTTCTTGTCGTGGAAAATGTGCAGCTTAATTTTAGGTGATGCTCAAAGCAAATTAGGAGGGGATGGAAGACTCTGAGCATGAACCCTTTCTGATATTCTTTAGAATCATTAAGGATCATTATTGGCAATGCCATTATTATTCATGTAAAATTAGATTAGCTTAACTTATTCTGAATTTCCAAAGTGGCTTCCCCACTGGTCTGAGAAAGGTCACTTGTACTTTCCTTATCTAAACCTGGGATAGGTAGGTTTATACCATTTCAGACAAATGGCTGTCCAGTGTCTTATTAAAAACTTCCAGTGTTGGAGCATTCACACCTTCTGGAGGCAGGTTGTTCCACTGCTTAATTGTTCTATCTGTCAGAAAAATTCTCTTTAGTTCTAGGTTGCTTCTCTCTTTGGTTAGTTTCCATCCGTTGCTTCTTGTCCTGGCTTCAGGTTCTTTGGAGAATAGCTTGACTCCCTCTTCTTTGTGGCAGCCCCTGAGATATTGGAACACTGCTGTCATGTCACCCCGTCCTTCTCTTCATTAGACTACACATACCCAATTCCAGCAACCGTTCCTTATATATTGTAGCCTCCAGTCCCCTGATCATCTTTGTTGCTCTTCTCTGTACTTTTTCTAGAGCAGGGGTGTCAAACTGCCAACCCATGGACCGGACGCGTCATGAGGAAACCGTGCCCAACCCATTGCCGGCAATGGGGGAAAAGTTCCGATACGCTGCGCGTGACGAGAAAGGAAAGGAGAGGAGAGGAAAGGAGAGGAGGAGAGGATGTCATGGTTCCGACAGATTAAACCCATCAAAAAAACTTTGAGACAAAATTCTTCCTTAAAGAACATCTATTTGGGAAACAAAGTATCCGCACTACATAGTTGAACCCCAAAACTAAATTCCCTTCCCCCAGATACAAAGTAACAAAGTACAATTCCCACCCCCAATAAACTGTCATAAAACACATTCCCCAATTAGCTTCAAGCATGGACTTTCTCCTCAGCTCCTCAGCCCACCAAAACGTTATCAGTTCTTCCTTGAGTTCCCACAGCAGGGTTATTATTATGGCTAGGTGAGCTTACATCCCAACCCCCCCTGCTGCACCTGATTTCTAAAAGCAAGAAAAAGCATGTTAAAGGAATAGAGAAAATGGCTGCTTTTCATCAGTTGTCAGAGCAGGAACATCCAATGTTAGCAGCGTTGACAGAGGAAAGGAGAGGAGAGGGGAGGAGACGAGAGGAGGAGAGGAGGAAAGGAGAAAAGGAGAGGAGAGGAGAGGAGAGGAGAGAAGAGGGGAGGGGAGGGGAGGAAAGGAGAGGAAAGGAGAGGAAAGGAGAGGAGGAAAGGAGAGGAGAGGAGAGGAGAGGAGGAAAGAGGAGAGGGG
>NW_015412391.1:0-1859 GCF_001527695.2 Protobothrops mucrosquamatus | reverse complement strand
AGGCGTAGCTGGCAAGCGGCAGAGACGGAGCAGGCCGACCACCAGCTGGCCCAGCCCAAGGGAGGTAAGGCACCCGCCGGAAAAGGGGAAAAAATGGCAGACAAAAAAAATGGCGGACAGCCTTGCTTGGCGACCCCCGTGAAATGGTCGATCGACCCCAAATGGGGTCCCGACCCACAGGTTGAGAACCACTGCCTTAAAAGAAGGGAAAAAGTTGTCGACCCTAACTCAGTGTTCTTCGTCCTATTGTGGCCAAAGAGGAGAAGCTGGCAAGCTTCCCAGTGGGACAATCACACTCCTTTTCCTCTTTTTTCCCCCTGATGCGTCTTTTGAGAAGCCACCTCTGATCCCAGAGGTCACACACAGTAGGATCAATCTCTTAGTGGTTGATCTGCTCTCTGGAAGTCTGTTGTGGCAGAAGTCATTTGTTGTCTGGAAGGATGCCCTAAGCCGCTTGTCTCCACAACGGCACACAGTGCACACTTGTAAATAAACCCAGCTATTACACAATATACAAGCAGGAGCAGATGGTAGAAAGAAGCCTCTAATGAGGTAGCCAGGAATTCAGCTGCTGGAATAGAATCATCTCTCTCTCACAAACACACACAGGTTTTTTTTCTCTCTCTCTCTCTCCCTCACTTTCTCTCTCGCTCACTTGCTTTCTCTCTCACACATCACTTTCTCTCTCGCTCACTTTCACTCTCTCTCACTCACTTTCTCTCTCACTCTCTCTCATTCACTTTCTCTCACACTTTTCCTCTCTCATTCACTTTCTCTCACTCACTTTCTCTCACTCTCTCTCACTCACTTTCTCTCTCTCTCTCACTCTCTCTCTCACTCACTCACTTTCTCTCACACACTTTTCCTCTCTCTCTCATTCACCTTCTCTCTCTCTTACTCACTTTCTCTCTCCCATTCACTTTCACTCTCATTCATTTTCTCTCACTTTCTCTCTCACACCCACTCTTTCTCTCTCTCTTTCTCTCTCTCTTTCTCCCTTTCTCTCTTCCTCTCTCTCTCTCTTCCTCTTTCTCTCTCTCTCTCTCTCTCCCTCTTCCTCTCTTTCTTTCTCCTCTCTTTCTTTTTCTCTTTCACTCTCTCTCTTTCTTTCCTCCCTTCTCTCTCTCATTCTCACTCACTTATTTTCTCTCTCTCTCTCTCTCTCTCTTTCTTTCTCTCTCTCTCTCTATATTTGTGGAAGCATGAGTAGACATGCCTACGATACTGTTATTAAACTAACTCTGAGAGAAGGCAAAACTCTTCTCTCTCTCTCTCTCTCTCTCTCTCTCTCTCTCTCTCTCTCTCTCTCTCTCTCTCTCTCTCTCTCTCTCACACACACACACACACACACACACACACACACACACACACACACACGGACAAGTTCTCTATTGTAGGACATGTTCATTTTGGCAGGCAAGTTCCTTGGAGAAGAAAAGCTACGGGAGGATTCACTTATATTGGGCACAGTTGGGATTCCCATCTGGTAAATATCCTTAGAGCTTTTTGAAGGGACCCGGATGCCTGGAAATGCCATTTGCACAAATTGAGTCTTTTAATGGGAGAGAAATGGAGGAAAAGAGGGGGGAATGTCAAGGTCCTTCCCTTCCCTTCCTTTCCCTTCCCTTCCCTTTACTTCTCTCCTTCCTGGAGTTCTCCTTCCTTCCTTCCTTCCTTCCTTCCTTCCTTCCTTCCTTCCTTCATTCATTCATTCATTCATTCATTCATTCCTCCCTCCTTTGGTTTTCCTTCCTTTCTTCCTCCCTCCCTCCCTCCCTCCCTCCTTCTCCTGAGAATAACAGAATAACAGTTGGAAGGGACCTTGGAGGTCTTCTAGTCCAACTCCCTGCCCCCTCCAT
>NW_015412390.1:0-1859 GCF_001527695.2 Protobothrops mucrosquamatus | reverse complement strand
CAATTTAAAATGTCCCTAGGCCAGTCCTGCCTGCTGAAACAGCCATGTCTTGAGGGCGCGGCGGAAGGAGGGGAGATCCGGAATCAACCGGATCTCTGGGGGCAGCTCGTTCCAGAGGGTGGGGGCTCCAACAGAGAAGGCTCTCCCCCTGGGGGTCGCCAACCGGCACTGTCTGGCTGACGGCACCCTGAGGAGACCCTAGCTAATACAGAATTAGGTTATCTGCTTATTAACGATATCTGTTTTCCTGCCAATTCATCTCTTGAGTCATAAATTATTTGTATTTTTACAGGACCCAGTTATTTAATTTCCAATTATATCAGAAGGCCTTTCTTTTTATGCAAACCCTTTTCACTACTCAAGATGGTTGGTGAAACTTTGCTTCATGGAAAAGTAGTCAGACATAGCCATTTCTATAGCATGTTTGAAACTGGGGATTTGTTGTTGTTGTTTTGTTTTTGCTTCATTCTATTCCTGCAGTTCCCAAACTTGGACTAGGGAACTGTATTCACAGGGCATCATGGAATCTCATTCTACTAGCTAAAATTAGTCCACAGTTTTGGCCTAGGAATGCCATGAAAAAATTGCCAAATACTAAGGTACCATAACAGAGAGAGGTTTTGGTAGCTCTGGTATAATTCCATTGTTTTCGGATGTACTACATTTAATAGTGAAACTCTGCTTTGCTTTTAACAGTGAAACTTTGCTAAAAAGAATTCTAGAAATATTTAAAATATACGTGAAAAAGTTGTAGGATCATTTGTCATTATTTTAAGGTCTGCTCTCAGCAATATTCAAAATTCTTGCATCTCTACTTCCCTGTAGATCTAAGAAATTAGAATTGAATCTGATTTGGGTGGAGAGCAATATAATATATTATGATTATAACAAGTGCTAGGAGAGGTTAATGTATATCATAATTACAGACAGGTACTGCTTTAAGGCATTGGAAACACTCTGTTGAATTGATTATACAGTATTTCCTATTTGTCCAGTAGAAAAATGATGGGTAATTGACAGTAGAAGAAGAGCTAGAAAAAAACAGCTTACTAATGTATTGTATTGTTTCTGGAATGGATTTGGAGGGAGGTAAGGCACTTTATTGAGGCTCCGTGAAAGAGAAGTTTAGTTGAACAAGTTTTCCTAGTCCTTTCCTAAAAGTAAAAATAATAATAATTTTTTAAAAACTTTTTAGTCATCGTCTGACAAGGGATCATTTACAAACCTGGCATATATGACTTCGTGACTTTTGAAAAGAAATCCAGAAATTCAGTGATATAATCACTGTCAGGTAAAAGTGCCTTTGTTGGCTGAAGAGCTTAACAGAAAAATCCTCCTTTAGGGTCTGTTTCTGAAAAAAAACAAACCAGCAGTAGTTGCTGATGAAGGGTTAGTGTGTGGTGTTTAGGAGCCCAGGTGTTTGGCAGTATGGAAATATTGTGTTACTCACACACCTCTAGGTTACATTCTCTCCAAATCCTTTTCCATTGTTTGGGTATTTTCCCTTGTTCTCTCATAACTAAAGCAACTAAAGCCTGCTTATCTTGCAGCAGTAAAGTTAACAGAACAATCTCTCTTTTGAGTATGAACATGGATTTGCCAAGTGATGAATAACATGGGCATCACCTATTATTATCTTAAGTTGGGAACAATATAGATCTGGCTCTCAAGAGAACAGGTTGAAACTAGATTGAGTAGCTGTTAGGGTAACTAATCCACAATATGCATTCCTAGAGGTGCACACCTTTTTCTTCTGGCTGACCTTTTTCACGTTTAATTAAATGCAGCACTGCCAGTCTTCTAGACAAAGTATTGATATTTGAACATCTATTTTGTAGATGTTAAGCTGCATCTGTTGC
>NW_015412389.1:0-1859 GCF_001527695.2 Protobothrops mucrosquamatus | reverse complement strand
TGATTAAGATGAAAGTTTCACCTGGAATGTTATTTTTGTTTCAGACAATACCTGTTTTGACAACTGATGTACCCTTTAAAAATGTCAGAAGGATATATCTAAATTTGCATGGCAGGGAAAACACCCCAAGTTAGGTATAAGATATTTCAAGATCCAAAGGAAATAGGAGGATTGGGTCTAGCAGATTTGAAATTATATTTTGCTGTCTGCTCTTTAACTTGGATAAAAGAGTGGGCATTGCTAAGAAATATAAGGCTATTGGAGTTAGAAGGACACAATCTGAAATTTGGGCGGCATGGATATCTATGGTATGACAAAGCTAAGGTTAATATCTCAACATTAAAAAAACCTAAAATCATGTTATCCTGTCACACCACTTCTGGCAAATAGAAGGAGAAGAAATGGAAGCAGTGAGAGATTTTATTTTCTTGGGCTCCAAATCATTGTAGATAGTGACTGCAGCCATGAAATGGCTTTTAAACACTTGCTTTTTGGGAGGAAAGCTATGGCAAACCTGGACAGCATGTTAAAAAGCAGAGACATCACCTTGCCAACAAAAGTCTGTATAATCAAAGCTATGGTTTTCCCAGTAGTAATGTATGGCTATGAGAATCCGACCATAAGGAGGTCTGAACGCTGAAGAAGTGATGCTTTCAAATTGTGGTGTTGGAGAAAACTCTTGAGAGACCTTGAACTGCAATGAGATCAGATCAATCAACCCTAAAGGAAATCAACCCTGACTGTTCTTTGGAAGGACAAATACTGAAGCTTAAGCTCAAATACTTTGGCCACCAAGTGAAGAAAGAGGACTCATTGGAAGAGAGAGGACTCATTGATGTTGTGTTTTGGCAGGAATGGCAGAGGATGAGATGGTTAGATAGTGTCACTGATGCAATGAACTTTAATTTGGGCAAGCTTCAGGAGACAGTGGAGGAGAGGTCCTGGTATACTATGGTCCATGGGGTCTTGAAGAGTAGGACATGACTTAGCGAATGAACAACAAACAACAAAGGTTAATGTACATTTCAAAAATCATTATGTTAGGTAGGCCATTTTTTTAGGATGTGGAATAAATATAAATCTAGGTCGTGTCCATAAATACTTTGTGGGTCCCAACACAAGAAGGACTTTATAGATGAGAAATGGTAAGTAAACATAAATAGTTAAATTATTGTGATGCACTAGAATTTTCTCAAAGAGATTATAAAATAAAATCAAGAGAAGTTTTGATAACAGAAAGATATACTTGCCAATCCTTCTCCTACATAGATAATTTCTCTGGGAACAAATATCAATGGTACATCAATTATCAGAAAGATTTACAATGGATAAAAGATGTTATAGTTCTGAACAAAGTTTGAAACAGGATTATGTACAATGAATAAGTTGTTGCTAAAATGTATAACTTTTTATTGAAATATGAAACAGAAAAAGTTGTACAGAAAATGTACAGAAAAAGAATGTATGATAAACTAGGCTAAGATATTTAGTTACAGTATACAAATGGATGAATGGGAAAATGAGAAAAAGATGTACATTCTTTTAGTAGTTCCATACTAAAATTATTGAAAGGACTGGAATTTACATTATGTTTTAGTCTTAAAGAGAATTTGATAAATTGATGTACCATTGATATTTGTTCCCAGAGAAATTATCTATCTACCTTCGAGACCGCCTCCTGCCGCAGATCACCTCCCATCGACCTGTACGCTCCCATAGAGTGGGCCTCCTCAGGGTGCCGTCGGCCAAACAGTGCCGGCTGGCGACCCCAAGGGGGAGGGCCTTCTCTGTGGGAGCTCCCACCCTCTGGAATGAACTGCCCCCAGAGATCAGGGTTATCCCTGATCTCCCTTCCTTTC
>NW_015412388.1:0-1859 GCF_001527695.2 Protobothrops mucrosquamatus | reverse complement strand
CGACGGCACCCTGAGGAGACCCACCCTGTGGGAGCGTACAGGCCGATGGGAGGTAATCTGCGGCAGAAGGCGGTCTCGAAGATATCCCGGTCCGATGCCATGGAGCGCCTTAAAGATGATGGTCAGCACCTTGAAGCGCACCCGGAAGGCCACCGGCAGCCAATGCAGCTCGTGCAGCAGCGGTGTTACATGGGAGCGATGAGTCCCTCCCAACATACAGGACCATACAGGAGCAGTAACAGTTGTTTTCCTGCCCATGCTGCATTGTGTCAGGATAAATTGGTGGTGATGCGTAGTGGTGGGGCTGAGACAAGTTGCTACTGAGGGCAAAGCTTGAAGTGAAACTTAACACCTATTTTCTCTTTCTTCATATTCCCTTGTCTCTTAAGCAGATTGTTCTTTCCTGAAGTCTGAATTGATTTCTCATGTAGATAGGTTGAAAGTAGGCTGAAGGTGTCGTGGTAGCCTTCCCTGAAGCCACAATGAAAGTTAGTTGTCCTTTGTCAGCATGAGACTACCCTTCTTTCTGACATCCATAGCAATGTAAACCCATTGATCTTCTTTTTTATCTTTCTTACATTTTAGCAGACTTTTTGTCCTCTGCTTTATGGTCTTATTGGTTGTTGACATAACATCTCTATCCTGAGAATTGTGACCCCCACTTTATCTCTGCCCCCCCTGGGTCAAAGTACTAAAGCTTAGTAGTGGGGATTCATTAAACATGGATTTATGCCAAACAAGTCATGGCAGACTCTACCTTGATTTCCTTCTATGACAGAGTTGTTAGACTGGTTGATTGGAGAAATGTATAGTATAATAAAGCTTTTGATAAACGTTTCTCATAGCATCCTTATTAACAAAATTATTAAATGTGGGTTTGAAAACTCAGGTATTAGGCAAATCCACAATTGACTTAAATATTGTACACAAAGGCTAGTATAATACAGCTGCAAAGAAAGCCAAAAACATTTTGAAGAGCATCAAGAGAAGTATCAGAGTCCGGGTCTAGAGCCAATATGGCATAATGGTTAAGATGCTGGACTGGGATAGAAGAGACCCACTTTCAAGTTTATTCTCACTCACTGAGTAACTTTGCTTCAGTGTTTCTCAGCCCAACTACTGCTCTGGGGAAAATTCTGACAAGACAGTATCATCTATAATCTTTTAAATTCCTGGATCAAATCAGGATATAAATTTAATAAGTCAATAAATTCTATTCTTCCATACATGACAAGGCCTTTGGTGTCAGTTCATTCTAAACCTTATCTTTATTTGTGCATGGATTGTGCATATCTGATATGCTTCCACAAACCCACAAGAAAGATGCAGAAGTACTGGAGCCAACATTTTAGTAATACAAATGACACATGATACAGTTTGCAATGATCTCAAATGTATCTTTCAATAGCCTATTCATTGGTATTAAAAAAAAATTACAACCCTAATCCCTTGATTCAGGGTGAAGTCAGAGTGACTGAATAGAGCTAAGCATTTAGAGGCCAAATGTCCTTCTTGACACCTATGTGGAGTTCGGAGTTTCACAGCAGATATTTTTTCTTTGTGCCTCAATAAAGAAACACCTGTCGCTGCCTAGGGTTGAACTCTCAACCTTCTGAGGGGGAGGCAAATATCTTCATCTCTAAGCCACCGTGCTGCTCAGTTGGTATTAAATGATTAAATAACATAAAAACAAAAATAAAATACCAGAATTTGGTGTACTACAGGATAAACTGTGGCCAGCAACTGTTTAGGAGACAGTTACAAACAAAAAACAAATGAATACATCTGGAATGTTGGGGAATTATCTGTTAGAGAGCAACATTCATAAAAAGAAGACAACCTAACATAAATTAGGACAT
>NW_015412387.1:0-1859 GCF_001527695.2 Protobothrops mucrosquamatus | reverse complement strand
TGGCACTTTTGCATTCAGTTTGCTCATTCTGGCCAGAAGCAGACAGAAATGCTGTGTTTCTAATTTCCAGCTGAAAGGAAATTAGTTTTCCTCTTGATTTCTTTTGAGGAGATCAGGAATTTTCACGTTTTGATCATCACCGAGCAGAGAAAACAGGTAGCCATGCTGCTGAGTAGAATGACTATTCTGATAACCCATTCAGGGGCAGGGGTTGTGGAATCCATGGAAACCTATCAAGGAGAGAAGCAACCTAGAACCAAGGAGAAATTTCCTGACAATGAGAACAATAAACCAGTGGAACAGCCTGCCACCAGAAGTTGTGGGGTGCTCCATCGCTGGAGTTTTTTTAAGAAGAGTCTGGACCGCCATTTGTCTGGAACGGTACGGGGTCTCCTGCTTGAGCAGGGGGGTAAGACTAGAAGACCTCTGAGGTCCCTTTCAGCTCTGTTATTCTGAGAAGTGATCCAGAACTGAATTGGAGAGAAAACTTTCATCTTAAAAAAAAAAAAAAGCTTTTACATCTCAGCTAACTTCAAAGGTTAATCATGGGAATATTTAACCTAACTCAAAGTCTCAAAGTCTATCCATTTCCTAAGGCACAAATTACGTATCAGAGGCACCGCAAAGCTTTGTCTGAATCAACTGAAAGCACCCATCAACAACATTTGCCATCCATTTGAATATTTGAAATGTGAAGAGTGATATAATCAGGAAAGGAACACTCAGATCTCTTCCTAAAAACAGTACTTTTAGCCACCAAATAGCTCCGTACCTCTGACCTTGATTGCTTGCTTGAATGAATACTTTACTTTTTTGGATTCTGAAGAACACCGAACGCCGGAGGAAAAGACTCCATTTGGCCGTCGTGAAAATTGATGTAAAGTCGGGGATCGCATGCTGCCGCCCATTATCCTAAAAACACACCACAAAAGACACGTTGGACATTAAATTCAATGCATCCTTCCTTGACAAAAATGCACCATGTTGTAACTACTCAACCTCATGACAGATCTAGTGGTGAGTGCACAAAACTTTACGGTGATGGTACTGTTGTTTTGTCAGCTAAAAGGAGAAGCAACAAAATCATTGTGTTCTACCTTACTGAGTTTTACTTTAGCTGGACAAACTTTAGACAACTAGATCCTTAACCCAGAATCAATCAATCAATCAATCAATCAATCAATCAATCAATCAGAATAGAGGTAGAAGGGACTTTAGAAGGCTTCTAGTCCAAATTTCTGCTCAGCAGGTTCTGATCACTATTGGATTACAAAACAGGATTTCTGAAACTTTAGGCACTTTATTCTGTGCAAAGATGTCTGAGCGGAGAAGTCAGACCTAAGGTATTTAAAAGATTTAGTCTGATTGATGCTGTTTCTCAGGAGGCCTGGCTTATAATGGAGCTTCTAGACAACTTCATTACATGGGTTTTCTTGTGATTGATGACAAAGCCAGTTTCCCTATAGTAGGGTCAGATACCTTCAAAAATCTACTTGGGATGTAACGAAAATAGCTATGCTGTCCACTTAAGCCACGCTAATTCAAAAAGTTCTTCATTTGCACCCTTTCCTGGGCCTTTTTATGTCTCACAGGGGAGACAGCCGTTATTTCTGTTCTCAAATTTTTACGACAGTGTAAATTAAGACTAGGTATTTTGATATTCGTTGATTAGATTCATAGCCCGTCTTTATTTTGAGCAACTCAATGTGCACAAAACTCTTTGGGTCACCTTCCAGAATCTCATTGGGATAAAATGGATCAACATGTTTAAAAATAATAAATAAAATAAAATAAAATAAAATAAAATAAAATAAAATAAAATAAAATAAAATAAAATAAAATAAAATAAAATAAAATAA
>NW_015412386.1:0-1859 GCF_001527695.2 Protobothrops mucrosquamatus | reverse complement strand
AATTTAGTAACAGAGTTCCTTTCCAACAACCAGGTCTGAAAAGGAATGGTTGCTGAGTGAACACATGACAGAAAGAAAAAGAGAGAAAATTCTCTTATACAGCTATACCAAGGCTTATTCATTTATATTTCACATTTCTGAACTGCCCATCTCCCTCAGAGAGGGATTCTGGTTGATGTACAATAAAGCATCAAAATATTATTTATTTTATTAATTTATTTATTTATTTTATTAAATTTATATCCCGCCCTTCTCCTTACGGACTCAGAAAAATTAAAATGTTAAAGTTAAATAGTACAATTAATTTAAAAAAAATATATAACATTTTTCAAGAATAATTGCACCCTGTTAAAATAATTTGACAAAGGCAAAAAGGGAGGTCTCTCTTTGTTTTTTCTTGAAAACGTTTCTTGGATGAGAAGCAAAATGTTTTCAAAGAAAAAAACTAAGGAAGTCCATTTGCCTTTTGAACAGTCCTTTGGGACAACCATCATGATTTAGAAACTCCCATGGACATTACAATAAGAAAATAAACACTGGGTTTTCCAAATTGCATGATCTCCTAGAACATTTTTAACATCAGTCTCCACTAAATTCTGAGGAACACTTTAAAATTCCTCTTTCCTTTCCATCAAAGAATGGTACTACCAACATGATATTTTTATTACTTTTTTGTTAAATTAAGTTCAAAGAGTTTCTCCATCTCCTGGGAATATATAACAGCTATAAAAATTTCATCTTCCTTGTTTTTCTCTTGATAATATTGAAGACCTTAAATGTAATGGTTTGAGTTCCCCTTTTTAACAGTTGTAGAAAAAAACCCTGAATTTTTCCAGTTTGTTTTCTCTTGGGGATCATCCCTGAAGAAGGCTGCCAAGTGTGAATTATTGAAACAAAGGGCTTATAAAGTGAGAGATCTCAACACTCTGTTTATGCTGCTAACATTAAGGAGGGGGAAAAAAACTTTAATTTCTCTTTTATTGCAGCCCTATTATTATGGAAAGAGCATTATCTGAAGAACTATTCAACTATAAAGGATATAATGTATCAACAGAATTAATGAAACTTGACCTTTTTGAGTCAGTAGAAGATTTTGAAGTCAGAGACAGTGATATATTCATAGTCACTTATCCAAAATCTGGTAAGAATTCTGTAATATGATATGAGAAATGTATATTTGAATTTCATACTGTAACTAAACTTTCTCTTTGGGAAGTTTCATTCTGCCCCTCTTTATGTTCTAAGTAAGCCTTCTTGTTGGAAATCATTCTGCAATTATCAAAAGTTAATAAAACCGCTAAAAGGGCTTTTTAAAAAAAAAATTAAATAAATGTGGAATTAGTGGAGTTAAGAGCATCTAACTAATCCTTCATGTTGGTATCCTTTACTAAGCAAGGGAATTCTGCATAATTAGGATCTTGTTTACAGCATGCTTTGAAAGTATTGTAACCTATAAAAGATTGAACTCTTTCTTCCTCTGCTTGACCCAAGAGAAAGAAGGAACTTTTTCTATACTATAGCTTGGTGGTCTTTACTATTCACCCCACCACTTCCTCCATACTCTGACTCACATCTATCACCTAGAAAAAAAGAGGTCATGATAGCTACCTTTTTGTTTTGTATTCAAGGGCTTTTTAGACAGAAGAATTTCAAGAATAGTTTTTTCTGAAAACGATTTTCTCTGGTTTGGGTTTTTTGAAAGAAGAGGTAGGGAAAAATGCTGGATTCCATCCAAGCAGGAGATGGACCTTTCTCGTGCCACATTTCTAACTTGTGAATAGATATATTGCACTGATTATGTTGATTTAGTTTGGAATTTTGTACATGTGGTTGTAGCCTTTGTTAGTTCTGCTCTTCAT
>NW_015412385.1:0-1859 GCF_001527695.2 Protobothrops mucrosquamatus | reverse complement strand
TGTGATCATACCACATTTGGGAAACCTTGAAATTACAGCTGTTGCACAGATGCCCGTGGGTCACTGTGACCACTGTGTCATGTTGTCTTTTGTGGCCAGCCTTGGCAATTTTGCCAGTTTACTAATTATATGATCCTCAGGTTCATCTTTTCCTTTTATACAATCTGCATCGGTTGCCGTTGACCTCTTGATTTCATTACATTTGTAATTCATATACTTTAGCTATAGGTTTTGTTTCCCGTCTATTGCTGTTTGTATTTCTACAATTTAACTTTGAGTTCAGAATTGTTTGTGTCTGTCTTCAGTGTTCAGCTTTACTTTTTACTACAGAAGAAGTTATCTGATTTGAAATATCCCAGATATTTGTAGCTTTCTTCTGTGGACAAAGCTTTTAACAGAATAACAGTTGGAAGGGACCTTGGAGGTCTTCTAGACCAACCCCTGCTCAAGAGTAGACCTTAGACCATTCCAGACAAATGGCTGTCCAGCCTTTTCTTAAAAACCTCCAGTGATGGAGCACCCACAACTTCTGGAGGCAAGCTGTTCCACTGGTTGATTGTCCTCACTGTTAGGAAGTTTCTCCTTAATTCCAGGTTGCTTCTCTCCTTGATAAGTTTCCAATCATTGTTTCTTGTCTTGCCTTCTGGTGCTTTGGAAAATAAGTTGACCCCCTCTTCTTTGTGGCAGCCCCTCAAATACTGGAATACTGCTATCATGTCCCCCCTAGTCCTTCTTTTCTCTAGATTGGCCATTCCCAAATCTTGCAGACATTCTTCGTATGTTTTTGTCTCCAGGCCTTTAATCATCTTAGTTGTCCTTCTCTGCCCTTTTCCCAAAGTCTCAACTTCTTTTTTGTAATGTGATGACCAAAACTGGATGCTGTATTCTAATTTTATTTTATGAGATCTCATTTTAGAATTGGATCCCTTCATGTTGTTTGATTTTTTTCCCCCTTTCCTTTTCTTGAGCACTGCGCTTTTGTTAAATCCAAACTCCACTTTGGTATCCTCACCACACAGCCTTACAGTACTGTGTAAGGGATTCAATTTCAATTTCATTTTCTTTTTCTTTTACTTTCCATACAAATCATCCAGTGGAATAGTAGGGTATATTTTTTCACTTAACTTTAACAAATCATATCCAAGTTTTGTTTTGTCCAAGATATGAATAAGGAATACCACTGAGATAGTAAAAAAAAAAAAAATCCTCTCCAGATGTTTATGTTTTCAATTTCCCAAAATGGTTTTTCATTTTTTTTCCCCCAAAGCTTCTTTTAGAAAATTCTGAATGTTTGCCTTAACGTCCAAACATTTCTGCATCTAACTAGCTGGGAGAGATCAAACACGTTTTTATAACCAATCCAATTCATTTGTTAGCTGTTGGAGGGTTGTGTGTGTGGGGTTTTTTTTTTTTTTTGAAGTATCATTTTATCAATCCACAACTGATCTTTTCTTTCGTATGAATTTCAAAAATGATCTTTTTGTTCAGGTGGATGGAATGCATTTTTGAATGGCATTTGCTGCTATACCATTTAGCAGTTGAATATTGTTGGCAAGCAAGAAAATAATTGGCCTGTAATTGCTTGCAATTACACCCTTGTCCCTGTCTTTTATTATTAAAAATGTTCCACCAGTTTTCATCCATTCTTCGGCTTTTCCAGTTTATAATATTTCATTCAATTGACTAGCCAATGTTTCATGGAGAGTTATCAGATGCTGAAGACAAAATGCATCAACTTCAGCTTTTTGTGATGTGCTGCAATTCTTAATCTTCTTCGCTTGTTTTTTCTAATCATTTCTGATGTTATGACTGAATGATCAGTTTTGACCAAGCTTCTCAATTTCCATTATCCATTTTGC
>NW_015412384.1:0-1859 GCF_001527695.2 Protobothrops mucrosquamatus | reverse complement strand
CTTGACTTACAACAATTCATTTAGTGACCATTCAAAGTTACAATGGCACTGAAAAAAGTAACTTATGACCCCTTTTGACGCTTGGCAACTGACTCATATTTATGACGGTTGCTGTTTCCCAGGGTCATCATTTGCAACCTTCTGACAAGCAAAGTCAATGGGAAAACCAGATTCTCTTAACCGTGTTACTAACTTAACAACTGCAGTGATTCACTTAACAACGGTGGCAAGAAAGGACATGAAATGGGCAAAACTTACTTAACAAATATTTCACTTAGCAACAGAAATTTTGGGCTCAATTGTGGTCATAAGTCAAGGATTACCTGTAAATATTACAGTGTCACCTCTGGGCCATTTTAGATTTGAGTCGGTGACTAAGAAAGCAGTTCATCACCCGTTTAGAGGAGTAGCATAAGTTATATTTTAAAACCAACTTTATTTTAAAAAGTGAGAGAAAGTATAATCTTTCTAAACTTCGGATAGTCTCATGCAAAAGTAGTAAACATAGAGAGGAAATGGGGCTGTTAAAATCTCAGACGTTGTCTTAAAATAATTCTGAAACTATAATTACACAGGAAAAGATGAAATTTAGAGCAAATTATTAGGGGTGTGTGTGTGCAATGGCTCAGCGGTTAAAGACCGCTGAGCTTGTCAGGTGGAAAGCTGACAGCCCGGGTTTGAGATCCGAGCGCCACGTGACTGGGTGAGCTCCCATTATTGGCTCCACCTCCTGCCCACTCAGCAATTTGAAAGCATGTAAATGCAAGTCGACAAATAGGTACCACTTCAGTGAGAAGGCAACAGTGTTCTGTGCACTTCAGTATATAGTCATGCTGGCCACATGGCTATGGAAATGTCTTTGGAGAATGCTGGCTCCCTTGGCTAAGCAACCGACATGATCACCACCCCCTAGAGTCAGAAAAGACTGGAGAAGGAAACCTTTACCTTTAGATGAGGTGTCATGGATCTGCAAAGCAGAGATGTCAATCATATAGACTTCACCCAACCTGAGGTTTGCAGAGATTTTTAAAAAAAGAAAAGAAATTAACATGGCCTAACAACCTTTGTTGATTTCCTTTCAGAGAGATATTTTAAACATCCATTATTGCCTCTTAAGTTGACTGAGGTGGGCACTGATAATCTTCCTTACCTTGGCTTTCATGTGTTGAGGCATGACTCTTTCCAATGATTTGAATATTGGATCTCGATCTGTCAGTGAATGGGAGGATTCACCCAAACTTATCTGGACATTCCCTATAGTTTAGAGGTGGGATGAATTTGGAGAGCAAAAAAAAAAAAGGGGGAGGCACCAGTTGATTTCACACTATTTAAGTTGGGATTTGTTTTAGCCATGGTTTGTGGAACGAACAAACAATAGTGTATCAGTCCACACATATCCTTGCCAAGATTACAAATAAAATGCTTGGGTTTTCATAACTTACTATGCTAAAAGGAACTCAACAAAATTATGGTTTTGGTGTATGAATTAATTCAGAGGGAAGCCTAAGGCTTCACACTCTAAGTGCAGGAATATGAATGTGAAGATGACAACTGAGAAGTGGTGATGAGATCTTCAGACAAGCTTTCAAGGTCCATAAACTTTGTATGTTAGATATTTTATTTCTTTGTATGGAGCATTTTGTGTGTGTTGGGGGGGTGGATATATATATACAATGGAAAATTATCTTTTCAGCAGTGTGTTTTAAATCTACACTTTTTCAGCATGAACCCACAGCTACGTTTGCTCAGTGTGAACACCAGCCCCACCAGTCCCGCTAACGGTGATTTAGGCTGCTTAAATATGTAGATTATGGCTCGTTAGCGAAGGCCTTCATATGTATGCTAATCAGTCTGTTAAG
>NW_015412383.1:0-1860 GCF_001527695.2 Protobothrops mucrosquamatus | reverse complement strand
CAAAATAGAGTTGGGTGACCCCATCTCTCTTCGTGGCTGGTAGAGAGATGAAGGCAACAACCAGAAAAGATGTCTTCCACCTTTTATACCTTTCCAGAACAAAAAGATCAGGTCTTGGTACTAGGCATAAGATGGCACAAAAAAATAATTCCTAGATGATGACTCACACAGCAACCCAGGCTCCATCCGTAACTCCTTTCCCCCCTCCCGTTACTGTGCTCTTTTCATATAAGCAATTAATGTAGTAATTAAGACAATCACCTATACCTAAAGCATGAAGCCCTTACTTTTCTAATATATATATAAAACATCTGATCAAGCAATTAACTACAAAATAATGATTACAAAATAACAAAACAATGATTACATGATAACACTATAAGTATCAATATAAAATGGTTACTATATATAAAATAAATGCTAATGTCAAACTTAAACATACTAAAATCATAAGCACAATAAAATCCCTTCAGCATGGTGCATTTCTTCATTCCTCACAAAGGGTGACACCTCCCCAGCATGCACCCAGGGGGAGGGGCCGACGCGGCAGGGACTGGTTCCTCGCTGTTTCCGGACTGCCTTGTGGAGCTAAGACTGAATGCGTTTCAGCATAGATGGCCACCACAAAATTGTACATTGGCTCCCGGCCGGCCTGGGCCAGGGCCAAGGCAGCGGGGGCCGTTCCCTCACTATTTCCAGGATGGCTTCGTGGGCCACATGAAACCATTTCGCGGGCCGCATCCGGCCCCCGGGCCTTGTGTTTGACATGTCTGCATTAGAATATTAAAAGGGCACAATCAAGCACAGGTCAAAGTACATTTCACAAGGAACAGGCATCCCAATCACAAAGCCCCAAAGAATGTATAAAAACCCACCTTCTCTCAACTCCATTTTCTCAGCTGTCACAGAACCGCTTGCTGTTGTTGGGTCTGCTCATCAATAAACAGAGATTTTATTTCCTAAGCAGCCAGCCTTCATTTTATTTTTCAGCGTTTTTCTCCCGGCTTGGAACTGGACCTGATTTTTCTTCCCACACCGAGAAGGGGAGGAAATTGTGTTGTGTTCCTTCTTGATATTCTAGTGCAGGCATATCAAACTGCTGGCCCACGGCCCGGATGCATCACAACAAAACTGCACCCACCCCATTGCCAGCAATGGGGAAAAAGTCGCGATATGTCACATGAAGTCACATGACGTCGCGAGTTTGACATGCCTGTTCTACTGGGAGAATTTGACAATCTGCTGAATAGGACTTAATTGGCTGCCAAAAAGGTTTCTGAAGTCCACCAAGAGACTATCAACACAAAGTGAGGCATTGTCTGTACCTAAGTAGGACCCTTTGAGACTTCAAAGCAGCTGAAACAGCATTAGCAATTTCTGACCTGATCCAGGAGGATTGCCTACTGTTGCTCACCTTCCTATCTGCTGACCTGATGCATTGGTAATTTTCCCCACTGGAAGAAAAGACAGCTATATAGGAGGATCCTACTTTCAGTTCACCAGTCTATGTTGCTTTTTTAGGTCCAGCGGGGTTTTCTTGAAAATTCAGGGGAGAAAGCTGAGGTACCAAAATTGTGACACAACAATAAGCCCAACAGGTAAGTAGCATCCTGTTTAGCCTTTGTAATGGACTGGGCTGTGTAGTTTCAGATGTAGATAGTGGCTGATGGGACCCAATTGTCCTTTACAGGATACAGTCGCTTCTCCAATGCAGAAGAACAAGCTAAGCCGGTGACTACAAAGATCTACCAGGTGAGCATGGAAGAATTTCTGGAGCAAAACTGTACAGACCTGCAAAAATGAACCAACCTCCTACAGCTATAACAGCATATGGCATCAATCCCAATAGCCTGTGGATGC
>NW_015412382.1:0-1860 GCF_001527695.2 Protobothrops mucrosquamatus | reverse complement strand
AGGATTAGTTTGTGAGCCAGTACGTTCTTGGTCAGTCAATGGCTACGCTCGCGTCAAGACTGGAAAATGGAACCAGGACGGGGCGTGACAACTTTGGCTGACTTGATCTGATTGGGCAGGAATACAGTCTCCACCCATTCTGTGGATCCTCCATCTCCGTGCTGAGAAAAGGCGTTCAGGTAAGACAACGCCCCTTCTACAAGTACTCTGTCCAGACGTCATGCTAAAAGAGAGCAAGGCAGCCCATCAATTTATGCCTTCTTCCATTTAAAAAAAGAAGGGTGGGGTGAAATTGATCTGTTCCTGCGAATGGCCAGGGAAATTATTGGTTGAAGAAGAAGTCCAGAAACAGGACAGGAGCCACTTGCAAATTAACATTTTTACATTTCATTCTTCCATGTTGATTTTCTGGATGAATAGTTGAGAATATGTTATTTTATTTATTTCTTCACTGTTGTAGATACTAGACATTTATTGCTTTTGAAGTATAATATTCAGTTAATTCTTTCTCTCCCTCTTCTCCTTTAAGCTTTGAAGTAAGAAGAAACATAGGGCAGCTTCACTACTCTGGGCTCCTATGGGAGGGGAATAAGTACATAAATAAAGCAATGAATAATGCAACAAAAATAACAAATCTGCATTCATGTTGGAAATGGTATGTATCTTGTGTGCATGTCTTGTACAATACAGGAGCATATAGGAAGCAAAAAATCTTTGGTAATGGGTTCTATAGAAGAGACACTTCTGTCATCCTTAGGCAATAATTATATTTATGGAGCAGATGCCATTTCTGTTTAAATGTAATGTGTGTGTGTGTGTGTTACCATGAGTGAAGCTAATTCTGCAAGCAGTAGAAGACATAGATGCTCAAACTGATTCACTCTTTGAACTGCACGAACACACTATGGCCAGGTTTACTGTCAATGATCTTATCAATCTAAATATCTATGTTATCTTCATTTATATCATATATTTACAAAACTTAAAAAAAAACGCAGAAAGAACCATATGCAGTAACTTCCTGTACTATATCAGCTGTCAAATACATTATGGGACGTACAGTTCTACTTTGTAAAAAGTAATATATATATATATATACGGGCCTTTCTAGATATGTAAATGATGAGGGCTATAACAGAAAAGGCTTCATTGTTTTTACATAGTGATCAGGTTTCCATAAAAGGTGCAGAGCTGTATTAAATAATATAAATATAGAATGGAGTCCAAAACCAAACTATGGAGTAGGGCATCTTTAAATAATTAACCATTTAATTGATCTAGCTGGAGGAATGTAAGATAAAACTGATTTGAAATACACAGTATGTGCCCTGGTTCATGCAACTCTAATAGAGAGATAATTTAGGAAATTAAAATTATACAGACATTCTGAAGACATTCAGAAATGAAAGAGTGGTAAAACACAGAAGCATGCCATTACAAGGCTAAATAATTGAAACTTATCACAAAGTAAATGATAAGTAGAATGTAATCTGTGGGGGGAAATGCAATTATTTATTGGCATATGAATTATGCCAATTTAATCTAGCATTGGAAGTACACATCTTATCCAAAATCTGAGATCTCAGAACTATCACTATTATGTTCATACAATTGTTAGCCAGTCTGAACTTCCCATCAGCCTAGATCATACTTACATTCTTATATGCTGGCTGGGAATTTTAGGAGCTGCAGTCCTAACTGCAAGGTGCTAGAAAAGAAAATGTAAAAATAAGGAATGGAATGCAGGGTGGTGGAAGACTGGTCTCCATTGTCAGGTAAAGGGAAGAGGTGGATGGGATAGAGAAAAAAACTTCCTTGTTGTTGAAGTCATAACATCCGCAGGTACTCAAGAGTCTTGGG
>NW_015412381.1:0-1860 GCF_001527695.2 Protobothrops mucrosquamatus | reverse complement strand
GCATGGCTCCCCAGCCACGTGCGCCTGGGACGGGGCCAGCCTGGGAAAGGAACTTCCTGTCCGCCCTTCTCCCAGGGGGCGGGGCACCCGGGCGCAGGGCCAATGAGGAGCCCTGCGAGGGGGCAAGTCCCATGAGAGAGAGAGAGAGAGAGAGACAGAAGTGCAAGTGCCTCTGTCTCTGTCTCTCTCTCTCTCTCTCTCATGGGACTTGCCGGAGGGCCGTGGGAGGGCCGCATTTAATAGAGCAGGGAGGGCTGTTCGAGGGCCGGATTAAACCGGGCCGCGGGCCGCAAATGGCCCGCGGGCCGGACTTTGGACATGCCTGACATACAGTATTTGCCTTTTTAAAATATTATGATTCATAGATGTGCATATGTATATAATAGGTTATGAATGGCAGTGATTCTATTTTCACAGATGTGTCTAGAAGTAAATGATTTCATGAGTTTTCAAATCTGTTTATGAAAATGAATATGCTATTTAGAATGTACCTCTTTATACTGATTGAAGAACCACATTATTGCAGTCAATATGTCTAATAAATATATTAATTATACACACACTGAAACACACAGTCTAATATAAACTAATATAAAGTACAAAAAGAAAAAATAAATCAAAGAGCAATCTAAAAATACAAGAAAGTAAAAGAGAAAAAGAAAAATAGGAAAAGGGAAAAAAAGGAAGTAGCTTCCAATTTTCTTTACAGCATTTATAAATGCAACTATAAATTTACCTCTTATTTTATGGATACAATATACCTCTCTTCTTTTCACAATCTATCCTCTCTAATCATCAATACCATAAGTCACAAGTTAATTTTTTCTGTTTTATGCAAAAAGTCCAAAAGGAGTTTCCAGTCTGCAATAAACATACCGGTAGATATTGTCTTTTCTCTTATCAAAGAAGTGAAACTTGAATATTTGCACTTTTCTTGGTAGCAGGAATTGAGAACTAAAATATATCCTGTGTTTTATTATTTTTTTAAAAGAGATTTCAGATTTCAGGCCAGCATGGACATCAAGAAGTCTCACAGGACTTCTAAACTATCTCAGGTTCTCTTCCATCAGCACCAGAAATGAAACATGAATGGATGTCAGTAACTTCCTTATTTGTATCTCTTGCCTCTCCAGAAGTGTAACCTGAGACTAACTTCATCAGTTGCTATTTCTCAGCCAGTTGGAACTAGTTACACATGGGTCCTGGTTTTCCCAAGTCAAGCTGCTAACTTAAATTCATGCTGATGTTAATTTCTCCTAAAGAATGTGGAAAGTTGAATGTTATATCTAGTTCTGATTCCCTACAATGGCTAAAATATAAGCAGAGTCATTCACCACTTAAAAGTTAAAATTCATTTGGAATTCACTGCAGTATCCAAAACATTTGTTTAGTAGGCTACAGCCAATGTTACACGAATAACTTTCTGCTGTTCAACCCTTCTCATGCCTAGCCTGCTCTAGATGGTTTTTCAGTTTTCTGGAACAGAATTTAGAAACACTGGGGATGGGGAATTTAATCAGTTAATCAGTTAATTTCATGCACTTTAGTGGCAGACAGTAAAATATCCCAGGAGGTCTCTTTGTGTTCTTTAGCCACTGAAAACTCAGTAAAACTATAGTTAGGGGTAGAGAATATTTTTGTCTTTTGTCTTTCTAATAACTGTAAGAGATGCACTGACAACTACAGGTCTGTTCCTCTGCCATTAGTTCTTCACTTGGCTTTAGATATCTAGGGACATTGTTAATGAAGGAACTGAACCAAAGACAGAAGGGGGAAAAGGAGGATCTAGCTTTCAATTACTTATGTTTCCTGCCGCTTTGGAGTAGGTTCCAAAACAGAATTCCTGTTGAGGAATTTAGG
>NW_015412380.1:9853-11713 GCF_001527695.2 Protobothrops mucrosquamatus | reverse complement strand
CATAGTCACCTTAATGTGAGGTGGGCAGTAAATTTGGTTTAATAAATAAAATGAATAAAACAAGTTTCTAATTAAGCAGTTTTCTTGGTTAATTCAAACCAAACTACAAGACTAAGGACTTTTTAAATTATAGCATCTTATTTCTCAAGACCTATCAAGAATTCATGGAAAGTTGCTTTGGGATATTGGAGAAAGATGGAAGGCAAGATCTCCCTTCCTTTATCTTGCTCACTATGACTCATAGTTCTCATTTATAAACATTTTTTGGTATCCAAATATCTAGCAAACATTGAAAGCAGAGGAAAGTTCTTGAATGTTTCAGAATGCAAGCAAAACTACAGTTAAATAAAAGAAATATGAGTCCAGATCGGAAATGGACATCGATGTCCAAGTCTGATCATGTTCTGTGATGCTCTGGAATCTTCCCTCAAATACTTTCTGTCTGAATCCACTGTCCCACTGGGAGGCTCAGTTTTATTACCACTGGTCAATGGAATTAGACACGGCCAAGTCCATTTGATTCCCACCATTTTCAATGAGTTTTGTAAATGTGTGCTTGAAATACTCGAAATTGATTGAGAGAGAACTGATTTGTGTTATTAGATCTGAATTGAATGGCTAATCAAATAAATCCTCAACAGATTTGTACATCCCTTGGAACATGCACACAATGGTCTTCTCTGTCTTTGGGTTTGACATTAACAATAGAGGGAGATACAGAATACTTGATACAGATTCCTTGCAATGCATTTCTTTGCACTCAGAGGTCCCTGAGGGATCTTCACAAGTCAGTCTTGAATTCTTCTTATAACACATGCTTCAGAACTGTAACTAGCTCTATTGAATATTGTTTGAAGTTGTTTCTGTGTTCATTGCTATGGAAAGATATTAAAAATGATGGCTGAGATATTGCAGAAGGGGTACATCCATGAGCAAAGAAGACAAGGCTTCTTTTCAAAAGCCCTGCGAATGGAGAATGCTATGCTTCCCAAACATTGAATTAAGGGGTAATGCTTTTGCTTTGATTTGTAGGCATAACGGAACATAGATTAACCAACTAGAAAATGGCTTTTATGTAGAGTGCAAGGAGTGAAAAATATTTTGCATCCGAAAAATAACTTAGGAAGCAAAATTTGATAGCTAGCTGCTTCTAAAAAGTAACTAGCTCTATTGTTTATGAGAGGTTACTTCCATCTTCGTTGTCATGAAAAAGTATAGAAGAAGAAGGGGTTACATATGTAGAAGACAAGAGGTCTCTTCCAAGTACTAAGAATGGGAAATTCCTTGCTTCTCAACAAACTGAATTAAAGGGGTAATATTTTAACAGATGTTTTTGCTTTGCCTCTGATTTGAAAGCAAAACGGACATAGTTTAATAATAATAATAATAATAATAATAATTTAATTTATATACCGCCCTTCTCCCGCAGGACTCAGGGCGGTGCACAGCATATTAAAACAAGTACAAATACAAAATACAAAAAAATATAGACCCCTATAAAACCAAATTAAAAACCAAATATTAGAAGCTGTTATTCCTATTAAAATTATTCTTAAAATCATCCCTAAGTAAAATCCTCCCTAGGTCAGGCCCGCTTGCTGGAAAAGCCATGTCTTGAGGGCGCGGCGGAAAGTAAGGAGATCCGGAATCGTCCGGTTCTGGGGGGGTAGTTCGTTCCAGAGGGTGGGGGCACCCACAGAGAAGGCCCTCCCCCTGGGGGTCGCCAGCCGACATTGTTTGGCCGACGGCACCCTGAGGAGACCCACTCTGTGGGAGCGTACCAGTCTATGGGAGGAAATCTGTGGCAGAAGGCGGTCTCGGAGGTAACCAGGTCCGATGCCATGGAGCGTTTTAAAGGTG
>NW_015412380.1:0-1187 GCF_001527695.2 Protobothrops mucrosquamatus | reverse complement strand
TTTGGAATAACATATTAGAAGAATCATGGTCTGATTCAAAGCATCAGGTTTTTAACTTCTCTTTGATTTTTAATGCAAAAAATGGAAACTGATAAGCTGATGCCCATTTGAAACATACAATTAAAAGAAGAATGGGGATCTGGAAATTAATATCTTCAATCAGTTTTTAGGAATGAACTAATGGCAAATAGGACCACAATAAAGGAATTCATACTATTGGGGCTGAATGCCAACCCTCCACTTGAAGTTAGCCTTTTTCTCCTCCTGCTTGTGATTTATCTTTTGACATTAATAGGAAACACACTGATTGTTATTATCACACTGGTGAATGTTCAACTCTGTAGCCCAATGTATTTCTTCCTCCGACATTTGGCATGGGTAGATATTGGGTATATGAGTACTATAGTTCCCAAAGCACTGGTCAACATAGCTACTGGTACTAAGAGCATCTCTTTAGCTGGGTGCTTCATACAGGTATTTCTTTATTTGGTCCTTGGCACGATTGCGTTCTTCCTACTGGCCACAATGTCTGTTGATCGCTACATAGCCATTTGTAACCCTCTTCACTACACAACCATCATGAATCCCCGAATCTGCTCATTATTAGTATTTTGTTGTTTGGTTGGGGGGTTATCCCTAATTCTAGTTATATCCATTCCTTTATTTCTTATGCCATTTTGTGGTCCTAACGTCATGAATCATTTTTTTTGTGACTATGCACCCCTAATGAAGCTGGTATGTGTTGACACCAGCTTCCTAGAAATGACATATTTTGTAGTTGGCATATTCTCTCTGCTTGGGAGCTTAAGTGTCAACATTGTGTCTTATGTCAAAATCATTTCCACCATTCTGCGTATTCCATCAGCTACTGGGAGGAAGAAGACCTTCTCCACTTTTGCTTCTCACATGACCGTGGTCACTATCGCTTACAGCAGTTGTATTTTCATGTATATCAAGCCAAAAGGCACCATCGGATTGGACTACAACAAAATAGTGGCTCTTCTGAATACTGTTATCGCTCCCTTTCTCACCCCAATCGCGTACTCTTTGAGGAACAGACAAGTGCAGGATGCTTTGAAGGCTGAACTGAGACAAAGGATTGGTTTTGCAAAAAAATGAGATGATTGGCTATTGCTAGGGCTCCGAAGTAGATGTTCAGATTTAATGTCTTTGAATGGATTGTGCTG
>NW_015412379.1:0-1860 GCF_001527695.2 Protobothrops mucrosquamatus | reverse complement strand
GAGAGAGAGAGAGAGAGAGAGAGAGAGAGAGAGAGAGAGAGAGAGAGAGAGAGAGCATTAAATCCACAAAAAGAAAGTATTCCAAAATGGTACGAAAAGGACATGTTTCAAATAACTCTGGCTATTGTTGGTAACAAAGAGCGTTGTGACTTTTATTTTAAGGACTGCAAAAAAAGGAAAACTATTTTTGAACTGCCCCTTTTGAGCTACTAAAGACCAAGAGGATTTTGGTTAGACTATAATTAAATGCAGGCTTCTCAGGAAGATATCTTCATGGTAGACCGTGGAATTCATTTCATGAGAGTCCATTGTACGTCCCTTCTAAATATAATAAATGGAAAAATGCTGGTATGGAACATTGCGAAGTTGAAAAAAGAAGCCGTATCCCCGTTGTTTGATAGTGCTGCAGCTCCAGCAAAGATGGCCTTTGAAGTCACAAAAAAATGGGATAACCTTTTGTGCACTTCCTGATTCTCCATCTCGTCTTTTGACTGAGTTGGCTTTTACATGACCAATTGAGATGCAACGTCTTCTCTAAGCGGATTTAGTCATGTGGGCAAGCAATCCTGGAAACTGATCACCTCCTACAAAACTGGAGGCATCTAATCCTGTTCAGCTTCTGGAAAAGGGCTGTGTTGGGTGCTCTCTGGATCTTTCTCTCTCGGGTGCGTTTGGGTTTTTGCCCCTCTGCTGAGAAATGAATGGAAAGTTCTCCGTCCAAGGAGCAATGAAAGTTAGGAATGCGTGGGTCGATGTTTTCCTTATTTCATTTTTTGGAACCAAAGCAATCTATGAAATAGCTGCTCGGGCTGTTTCACAACCCGTTTGGCACCTGCAGTCACTTTCTGAGGCACAGGCCGCCAGGATTTTAAATTTCACATCGAACCTATTTGTGGACGTTCAATCTTTAAGACCCCTGAGCAGCATCTTTCCGATGAATACAGAGAACGCATCCCAAACAGATGTAGAGTCTAGAAGCCTCGATCTAGGTCAGGGGTAGGCAACCTTGGCTCTTTTATGACTCGTGGACTTCAACTCCCAGAATTCCTGAGCCACCGTGAGGGAACTATGGCCCCTTCATGACTACTGGACTTCAACTCCCAGAATTCCTCAGCCAGCGTGAGGGAACTATGGCCCCTTCATGACTCGTGGACTTCAACTCCCAGAATTCCTCAGCCAGCGTGGGGGAACTATGGCCCCTTCATGACTGGTGGACTTCAACTCCCAGAATTCCTCAGCCAGCGTGAGGGAACTATGGCCCCTTCATGACTCGTGGACTTCAACTCCCAGAATTCCTCAGCCAGCATGGGGGAACTATGGCCCCTTCATGACTGGTGGACTTCAACTCCCAGAATTCCTGAGCCAGCATGGGGGAACTATGGCCCCCTCGTGACTCGGGGACTTCAACTCCCAGAATTCCTGAGCCAGCGTGCCTCAGCTTGGAAACCTCTCCCTCTCCCCTCAGCATGGCTGGCTCAGGAATTCTGGGAGTTGAAGTCCACGAGTCATAAAAGGGCCAGGTTTGAAGACCCCTGATCTAAAGGTACAAACCAGTAGTTCCACCGGATGTAGAGTTGGTCTATAGGAGGGGTAGGCAACCTTGGCTCTTTTATGACTCGTGGACTTCAACTCCCAGAATTCCTGAGCCAGCCTGGCTCAGTTTGGAAACCTCTCCCTTTCCCCTCAGTGTGGCTGGCTCAGGAATTCTGGGAGTTGAAGTCCACCAGTCATAAAAGAGCCAAGGTTGCCTACCCCTGATCTATGTTATTGTTGATCGGCAAGGAGCACGCTCTGTTGCACAGACTTTTGTAAAAAGAGCACCACTGCTCTGGCAAGGATCTTCCTTTAACCACATTGCAG
>NW_015412378.1:0-1860 GCF_001527695.2 Protobothrops mucrosquamatus | reverse complement strand
AGTCGACACGTCCATTAATGTTTAACGGACAATAGAAAATGTTGATGTTTAATGGGTAATAGAAAATATTAATATTTAATAGATAGGTTTACGTTTTATTAATTTTGGACCAATTATCAATTAATTTCATGTACGCATTGGTACGAAGGCTATTTCATAGATAAGTCACGTCTAGTGAGATTTAAGAGACAAGTTCATTCATATCTAATAGACAATAGATAAATATTAATATTTAATAGTAAGTTTAATCTTAATTTTGGACAAATTATGAATTATTTCATGTATTCATTTGTGTTAAGAGTATTTAGTAGATAAGTAATGTTTAATATTTAAGAGACAAGTTCATCCATCATATTTAATGGATAATATATATTAATAATATTTAATAGATAAGTTTAATCTTATTAATTTTTGACATTAATTATTTCATGTATTAAATTGTGTTATAGATAAGTAATTTAATATTTAAGACAAGTTCATTCATCATATTTAATGGATAATATATAGTAATAATACTTAATAGATAAGTTTAATCTTATTAATTTTTGACATTAATTATTTCATGTATTAAATTGTTATAGATAAGTAATTTAATATTTAAGAGACAAGTTCATTAATCATATTTAATGGATAATATATATTAATAATATTTAATAGATAAGTTTAATCTTATTAATTTTTGACATTATTTCATATATTAAATTGTGTTAAGAGTATTTAGATAAGTAATGTTTAATAATATTGAAGAGACAAGTTCATTAATCATATTTAATGGATAATAGATATTAATAATATTTAATAAATAAGTAATGTTTAATATTTAAGAGATAAGTTCATTAATCATATTTAATGGATAATATATATTAATCATATTTAATAGATAAGTTTAATCTTATTAATTTTTGACATTAATTATTTCATATATTAAATTGTGTTAAGTGTATTTAATAGATAAGTAATGTTTAATAATATTGAAGAGACAGGTTCATTAATCATATTTAATGGATAAGATAATAATATCTCATAGATAAGTTTGATCTTATTAATTTTTGACAAATTATGAATTAATGATTTCATGTATTAATTTGTGTTGAGTATTTAATGGATACGTCATGTTTAATAATATTTAACAGAAAGGTTCATTATTCATATTTAACAGATAATGGGCAAATATTACGAATAATATTTAATAGATAAGTTCAATCTTATTAATTTTTGACAAATCCTAAATTAATTTCATGCATTAATTGGTATTAAGGCTATTTAATAGATAAGTAATGTTTAATATTTAAGAGACGTTCATTAATTATTTAATGGATAATAGATATTAATATTTAATAGAAAAGTTTAACCTTACTAATTTTTGACAAATTATAAATGAATGATTCCATGTATTAATTTGTGTTAAGGGTATTTAATAGATACATCATGTTTAATAATATTTAACAGACAGGTTCATTATTCATACTTAACAGAGAATGGGTAAATATTATGAATAATATTTAATAGATGAGTTTAACCTTATTAGTTTTTGACAAACGATAAATTATTTCATGCCATCGACCACCTCAACTCAAGCCTTTGTATGTGTGAATCATACAATCATAGAGTTGGAAGGGACCTTGGAGGTCATCTAGCCCAACCCCCTGCTCAAGCAGGAGACCCTTACAGAATCATAGAGTTGGAGGGGACCTTGGAGGTCATCTAGCCCAACCCCCTGCTCAAGCAGGAGACCCTTACAGAATCATAGAGTTGGAGGGGACCTTGGAGGTCATCTAGCCCAACCCCCTGCTCAAGCAGTAGACCCTTACAGAATCATAGAGTTGGAGGGGACCTTGGAGGTCATCTAGCCCAACCCCC
>NW_015412377.1:0-1860 GCF_001527695.2 Protobothrops mucrosquamatus | reverse complement strand
ATGAAATATTTAAATTGTCTGATTAAAATATAATTAAAAACCCCTCTAAAAACCCCTCTTAAAAATTATCCTAGGCCAGTCCCGCTTGTTGGAACAGCCATGTCTTGAGGGCGCGGCGGAAGGAAGGGAGATCAGGGATCACCCTGATCTCTGGGGGCAGCTCATTCCAGAGGGTGGGAGCTCCCACAGAGAAGGCCCTGAGCTGCTCCTGAATATGCCTGAGCTGCTCCTGAGCTGCTCCTGAATATCATCTTGATTTCCTCGTCTTCCCTTGGTCTGGTGCAGTGAAACATGTAATGCTAGTGCCACATAGTTCCCAGCTTTGCTTTCCTCGTTTTGAATCTGCTGGAAAGAAGAAAAAAAATTTAAAGTCCCCACATATTCAACCAGTCCAAACGTCTCCTGTCACCACTTCTGATCGCTGATTCAGGAATCAGTTCTGTCTGTGACAGGCCTTCTAGTTGGTAGATCAGTACTCAGAACTCACTGTCCATGCTGCAGTGGATCCCTCCATGTTAATCACTTAATGCCAGTTGCTTCAGCTCCGATTCTGACTAATTCTGAATCTTCATAAGAACTTTTGAGGTCTTTGTAGCAATAAATTATTTAAACCTGTTTCCAATCATAAGTTGGCAGCTTCATTTGGTCCATAACCTGCCTAAATTCTTCGTACATTTTTTTAATCTTATAACTAAATATCTTTCTTAATTGCAACAGATAAGCTTATTCTGATCATACCATAGCCAAAATATAAACCAATGCCCTTACATCCATAACTAAACTGACCAGTCACCAAACAATATGGGAAAACATTGTACATAACATTTGTACAAAAATGCCCCCCTCCAATTTTATGATTGTTACGTAAGTTTTGAACATAACATTGTCTATTGTACGCTGAACTAAAATCAGAATTACTGGGTACATTAATTAACCTGAAATAGAAAGGCAATTTACTCTCTAAATAATTAACTGTGGACTGAAGTAATATGTGAGAGGTGCAAATGATTTCAACCTTCTGGCCTTCAGAAAAGTCTGACTCTGGATATTTACCTTCTCTGTAATAGAAAAGCAGAACTTTTTTAACTGTTTCCCTTTTTAACCTTCTTGCATCATGTCCATCCTGTTTTATTTTTCTTTTCTTGCTTTCCTAATGTACAACTCTGCTTCCTCTTATTCTAGCTCAATCCTTTCTTTTCTCCCTCCATCCCTCCCTGCCTTCCTCCTCCAGTTTTTTCATACAGTGATCAATTGCTTCTGTGTGAGCTATTTTATTTTACTAGCAACTTTAGTCAGTTTTATAATTTTATTTAACTACTTTTTTTTGCCCATATCTAATCCTCTTTTGGCATGTGGCTTCTGGTAAGATATATATATATATGTGTGTATTTGTGCATATACTTGCTTATATGCACACATATGTGTCATATGCACATAATTATGCAAAGGAGAAAATCTTCAAGATTTGTTTCAGCTGAAATTGGGAACCAATGTTGACAAGTTATAAAAGCTGAGTATTGTGAAACCTTTGTCAAAATTAAAAAAATGTATTTGGGATGAGATCATTTTCAACCCAGAGTTATCTTTATGTAAATACAGTATAAATTATTTCGTCTATACAGTATTACAAAATATCTGGAAATGGCACCTGTGATAATGTAAGACTGGTAAACACAGATAAACAAAAAGGAATAACTAGATTTCTTTTGGCTTAATCCACATGCAGTATTTAGTGAATTAAGGTGCTTTATAACTTATAGTATCTGTGTTTCTAGCTAGTATTCGAAGTGGAGCAACAAAAGCTTGTTCAGAAGTTTGTTAATATCATAGAATTGAAAAAGCTCATTTAAGTCATCAAGC
>NW_015412376.1:0-1860 GCF_001527695.2 Protobothrops mucrosquamatus | reverse complement strand
TAACATCCTGAGTAGTTGAGGTGCTGGCTGTGTGCCCATTAGTCTTTTGTGTTATAACGACCTGGGTAATGGGTTGTGTGATTACATCCTGAGATCTAGTGTAGTGATATCCTGAGTTTTGTGTTGCAACATCCTGGGTGGTTGGCTGTGTTGTAACATCCTGAGCTTTAGCGTTGTAACCTCCTGAGTTCTGTGATGTAATCACACAACCCATTACCCAGGTCGTTATAACACAATATATATATCTCAACCATTCTAGCTTTGTCACTTAGAAAGTTATAAAGGAATCAAAATCCATTGAAAATAAGTCACATATTCCTGTAACAAGTACAGCGGGATCCATGTAAGATCAATCAGCAGATTTTTAGTAGCTGCACAGGAAGTGGGAAGCAATTTGGTTCAAATATAGGCCTCTGCTGGGTAGAAAACATTTGGCCATGAACCATATGTTCATAGAGAGAGAAGGCACATAAAACCAAGTCAGAAAAAATATGACAGAAAGATAGCATTGTGATAGCACCATATGATAGCAGTGGTCTACTTATCATGTGTCAATCATTTTTTCTAAGGCATAAAATAACATAGAAGAAATATTGAATTGAATTGAATTCTTTATTTGGGCAAGTGTGATTGGACATACAAGGAATTTGTCTGTTGGCTATACATTACAATTTCCTTGATTCAAATCCTGAATTCCAGAAAAAGAAGATAACTAGTTTCATACTTTTCACTCTATGATCCAATTTGCTTGATTTAGGATTAGTGTGACATGAATCTTGAAAGTGGGGTTTATAATCCAGGGTTATGGTTTAACATTTGTGAAGCATTACATTGTTCAACAAACCATAATTGAAACAAATCATATCATAGCGTCTGTATTAATTAAGCACATATTTAGCTGCAGAAACTACTATAGAAATATTAAAGGGAAAACAAGGAAAAAATAACTGGTAGAAAGGAACTAACAGGTTACTGAGAAGCAGAAATAATTAGTGGTTAAACCATATGTTAAACCACATGCACTGCCAGATAACACTATTCAACATCTAATACCTTTTGAAGTCAAATTATGTAGAGTATCAGTTGCAAAATGTTGCAAAGAAGATCAAGTTTAACTGTGAATTTAATCTGCCATTTTCAGTAGAAGTGAGACTAAAAGAAAGTCTTTATCAACTCTGTTTCTTTTCAATTACAAAGTGACAGTGCATAACTTGAGCCTTAAACAGCTTGTCATCAGTAAATACCTTCCCAGTTCTTAGCTGAAATGCAAAATCATGGGTTGAACGTTTCTATGCTGTTTCCATTTCTCTGTAATCACAGTTCATTCAAATAAAAAAGGTACAGAACAATTGCAGCCTTTTACAAATATATCCTTTCTTTTGATGTAGCCAGATGAGGACAATCACGGAAATCAACATGCTTTATTGAATGTATAAAACAAGATAACCATTTAACCAACAAGTCAAGTCTGGGTCAGTTATATTTCTTTATAAGGAATATTAAAAATGTTGCAATCATACCATGCTGACCTATTAAGATCATCTTTTAAAAATACTAATATGTTAATTTAGTAGAGGTCATAATATCCACTGCTTTGAAATTTTAGTCATAATTGGTACATATAAAATATGAAAAATTGGAAAACTCAAATCTACGAAATACTGAGTTTTGTCATTATTTATATTGTATGAATATTATAGCACTGTCCTTTTATTCTTTAAATATATATCTCCCGTTCCTTGGGAATCATCTTGTATGAGTCCAATTAGTTCTTTGTTTGATATGATTTTACCCACAACAGTATGACTTCACTGACATCATCTGGTTGACTAATGAAGGAGTTTACCCCAGGATGGCTAT
>NW_015412375.1:0-1860 GCF_001527695.2 Protobothrops mucrosquamatus | reverse complement strand
ATCGTGGTGACCAAAACTGGATGCAGTATTCCAAGTGTGGCCTTACCAAGGCATTGTAAAGTGGTATTAATACTTCACGTGATCTTGATTCTATCCCTCTGTTAATGCAGCCTAGCACTGTGTTGGCTTTTTTGGCAGCTGCAGCACACTGCTGGCTCATATTTAGGTGATTGTCCACTAGGACTCCGAGGTCCCTCTCGCAGTTACTACTATTGAGCAAGATACCCCTTATACTATACCTGTACATTTGGTTTTTCTTGTCTAAATGTAGAACCTTACTTTTTTCACCATTGAATTTCATTTTGTTAGATAGCGCCCAGTGTTCAAGTCTGTCCAGATCCTCCTGTATCCTAAGCCTGTCTTCTGGAGTGTTGGCTATTCCTGCCAGCTTGGTGTTGTCTGCAAATTTGATGAGTTCCCCATCTATTCCCTCGTCCAGATCATTGATGAAGATGTTGAAGAGCACTGGGCCCAGAACAGAGCCCTGGGGCACCCCACTACACACTTCCCTCCATGTAGATGCGGTTCCATTGAGGACCACACGCTGAGTACGGCCGGTCAGCCAGCTATGGATCCATCTGGTGGTGATGCTTTCTAACCTGCATTTGTCTATCTTATCAAGTAGTAGGTTGTGATCTACTTTGTCAAATGCCTTACTGAAGTCCAAGTAAATTATATCCACAGCATTCCTCTGGTCCACTAATTTTGTCACCTGGTCAAAGAATGCAATAAGATTTGTCTGGCATGATCTGTTTTTGACAAACCCGTGTTGGCTTTTAGTAATGACTTTGTATAGCAAAGGCTGGTAAAGAACATAATAATAGAAATATATATACAATAACTATTGAAGGAATTTCAAAATAAATTCAACACAGTGCAGTTTGCATGCATGGTAGATAGTAGATATTTGTTAGATGGATGGTAAATATGTATAAGTTTAGATATTCTGTATTCAAATTTCTAATCTCATATTACAATAGAAATGAAAAATTCAAATATACATGTCAAAGGATCCATTGCATGAGTATTGTCAGTGTTACTTAAATGGAGTCCTAAGCAAAATATTGAAAGATCAGAAATAGTTCCCCAAGCAGAGAAAGTATCAGCTGGTATCAACATATTAATAATGTTATTATGGAACATAATGGAAAGTCCACAATGTTTTTTATCAGCTATGAATGGCAGGAATTACTCCAGAAGAAGGACGAAATACTTTAGTGATATTCATCATTTCTACTATATACAATATACTATATGTATCTGGAATTCAGACACCACAGTGAGTTGAGTCAGCTATTATGGTTTAGACAATGTTTGACTTTTGGGTTAAGAGTCTGTAAAATGCTGTTCAATTTTTTGTTATTTTTCTCTCACATGAAATTGACTGCAGATAAATACCCTTTTTATTTCATATTTAGCTGACAAATTATAAAAAGAATAAGAATGGGCAGCCAATTGGAATGTGTTGCATGAATACGGTCATTATGGCTTATGGAGAAACCATAAAACTTAATATGTAATATCTCTCTATCTAACTATGAATTACTCAGTGAATCCAACTATGTCATAGTGACATTCTGTGAACTCACAAGCATGCAGAGAAAAATAGCAGCTTTTTCATAGATTTACGCAAGAGAAGATAAATTCCTACAGGGACAGATAATCAAAATAAGGGCAATTTATGATTTGCCAGCAACTTCAATGGCAGAGGACCAACAAAGAAACCTATAGATCAGGGGTCTTCAAACTTGGTCCTTTTATGACTTGTGGACTTCAGCTCCCAGAATTCCTCAATTATTATGCCTGGCTGAAGAATTCTAGGAGTTGAAGTCCACAAGTCATAAGAGGGCCAAGTTTGAA
>NW_015412374.1:0-1860 GCF_001527695.2 Protobothrops mucrosquamatus | reverse complement strand
CGCCAAAATGTAATGAAGCCAACTGAATATATTATTTCTTAAAGTCAGTCTATATTTCTTCAATACATTTAAAATAATCAAAAGGTTAGGTCATTATATTGCCAAACCAACAAATGTAAAATAAAAGTGAGAATTGGTTTTATTCAAGAATTTGTGTTATTGTTTTCATTTTATATGTCAAAAATAACTTATAGATATTGATTAATACAATTTTAAAAAATAGTAAATTAAATAATAGGTATTTAATGATACATTTAAGATTTGTATGTTTATTTGTGTATTTTTTTAGAAGTTTACAAAAAATATATTTACGTATAAAAATATATTTATAAATTATTTTCATGCATTTTTGCATATGTTAATATTTAAATAAAACCTTTTTTTATATACCTATACAATACATTATTTTTTTGTTCTATAACAACAATTATTTTTTTTTGCACATAGCAAAAGTCATATAAATATAATGTTTATTGCTTAGATATACAAATATTGTTTATTGTGAGTAAATATTTATGTATTTATGCATAAATATATATTGTTATATGCATTTTATTTATTAAGTGCATACAAAGTAACAGTAAAAATTTAAAAAAATTTAATTTATATAATTTGATTGAATTTAATTTACCAGATTGTTGTTATTCACTAGCAACAATTTTATTAATAAAAAAAATTTGCTAGGTAATATTTTATAAAATAAAAATTTTACTAAACATTTTTAACGTAAAAAGTAAATTTTGAAAATAAATAAAAAAATTAAATCTAATATTAAAAATTAAATTTAATTTTTACAGCAATTATTTATAAAACGTTTTTTAAAATAAAATTAAACTATCATTTAATTTACAAAATTATTTTTTTATTTATAGTAAATAGTATTATTGGTAATCATAATAATAATAATTACAATAATAATAATAAAAATGGTGGTAGTTATACTAGTGTTAGTATTAATAATAATGATACTCATAACAAGAATAACAATAAAATCAATAATAATAATAATAATATTTAATAATAATAATGATACTTAATAATACTAGGAATACTAATAATAATATTATTTAATAATAATAATAATATTCATAGTAAATACTAATAATAATAATTTAAAATAATAATAATAATGATAATAATAAAAAATAATAATAATACTAAATAGTAGTAATAAATTAAAAAAATAATAATAACTAAAAAAAAAAACAAAAAAAAAACAAATACAGTTAAACAGAAACAATTATAAATTAAACAATGTTATGTTACGTTTATTTATATCTATTATCTAAATTAGAGATTCCAACATTATGCATATGGAAAAAATAATTTCTTTTATTTCTGGTAATATTTACGTAAACTACAAAAATATTTAATTAATTTATATAAATTGATTTGTCTGACTGTTGTTATTCATTAGTATTAGCTTTCTGAATGAAAAAAAATTGTTAGCTAGTATTTAATAAAATAATCGTTATAACATTTTAAAAAAGGAGCTTATTATATATTTTAGATAAATAAAATAAATTTTACAAATATGCAAAATTAAATTAAAAAATAAAAATAAAATTTATAAAAAATTTGACACAAAAACTTTAGAATACATTAATAATAATGAGTTAAATGTAAATAACAAATATTATCAAATTAACTAAATTATTTTTTTATTTATATTGCTAATAATAAAACAAATAATAATAAAAATATTAATACTAATAATAATAATAATAATAATAATATATATAAAAACAGAGCAAATAAAAAACTGTATTAATATTATATAGATCTATAAATACATAAATATATATATACATATGCATAAACATATACAAAGGTATATATAAATTTTTGCAGATATATACA
>NW_015412373.1:0-1860 GCF_001527695.2 Protobothrops mucrosquamatus | reverse complement strand
AGCCACATTTTTCTTGGAAGGATAGTGAACTGTGGCTGTCTGGATGCTGCCAAATTATAATTTATAACAGCCTCAATAAAGATATTGATCCCTTTAAGGTTTGTCTGTTTATACCAAACTGAGTCTTGTATCTTTGCTCCACTCAGTTGTCTGTATATGCAAGTTGTGGTGAACTTTGGTTTCTTCTAGGCATTTTTTCGTAGGCCACTACACTGAAGAAATTAAACAAATTTAACTTTAGATTCTTTCCAATCAATTTTTCAACTGCTAGATTTCTTTCTTAAAGGGAATTTGAAAAAAAAAAGATTAGTGAAAGATGGGATGTGAACAAAGTTTAGTTTGAGATATATTTCCAGATATATTTTCTTTAATACTGTCCATATGCAATTATTCCGTTATCAAAGATATATATTCCAAAAAAGAATTAAATCTGTTGAGATATTACATTATGACTATTTTGCCTAAGTGCTTTCTCAAAGATGTGGGCTGTTTCCTTTTCCATTTTCCTAATTGTATGAGATGTGGTATATACATTCTTCCTCTTAAGATAGCATATTGATGCTATGTGTCATTGGTACAAAGCACTTATGAAATCTTGTCCATAATTACAGCTTTCAAGCTCCACACAAGAACATTTCTCTGACCTACTAATTGCACTGCCCTTTATAGTCCATCTTATTGATTAAACATCTGTTAGTGTTTGGGCAAAATGAGAATGCACTTGCAATGCAATGTGTCTGGTTTATTAAATTCTGTTTAAATCAGTCCTAACTGAAAATCAGAACTAAATGCATTGTATCTTCTTAATTGTATCATGGCATTGTGTCCCATTCCCTCTCCTGCCCTATGTTTGTTATTCATGCTGTTTTACCATTCTATTCATGCCTTTTTTCAGCAACAGAATTCTATTCCCCTAAGAATTCACTATATTGAAATCTTTTCTGGTAGCTGAAATGTATCTCTGGCACCACTGGATAATTTAATGCAGACCTTTACCTTTCATTCATACATCTTAATCTAATTATTCAATAGTTGTGGGCATGCAAAGGGCTCTTATATATGCCTTATTTTAGCCTGCTTTACCTCCCTTTCTATAAGATTTTAATCGTAAATAATTTATTTTGAGAAAGAAGCCCATAGTAGGTTGTAAAAGATCATTTGCTTCCATCCCCTTAACACAAATTAATGTTTTTTTTGAATGTGATGGTATGTTGCTTTCCTATGGGAAATTAAAGATTTCTTATAGCAATGTGGCAACTGGGAAACATCATAGTATCTTTCCAGTTTCTTCTATTACAAGAATAATAACAACAATACCAATATCTGGAGAAAAAAACTAGATAAAGACAAACACGAACAAAGAAATATATAATGCTAATTTGCCCTGATTTGCTGCCTGTTGTATCATGAGTTCCTGACAGATATTTATCAGCATTAAACATAAATGAATCTTTTTCAATTGTAGCTGACTTTTACGAAAAAAAGGAAATACTATCATTGATGTAAGAGTGTAAACTTTATCTCAAGGTGTTATCCTACATATATTTTTTAACTTGAACTTAACTGATGAAAGAAACATTTAATTTTTATATGTTTCTTTCATCAATTAAGTTCAAGGTAAAAGACAGCCAGTGTGGTGTAGTGGTTAAGGTACCAGGCTAAATAATAATAATAATAATAATAATAATAATAATAATAATAATAATAATAATAATAATAATAATAATAATAATAATAATAAAGTTGGAAGGGATCTTGGAGGTCATCTAGTCCAACCCCCTGCTCAGGCAGGAAACCCTATACCATTTCAGACAAATGGCTGTCCAGTCTCTTCTTAAAAACTTCCAGTGTTGGAGCATT
>NW_015412372.1:0-1860 GCF_001527695.2 Protobothrops mucrosquamatus | reverse complement strand
AATAAAAAATAAAAGACGCCACTCCTTCTCTTTTTCTGCCGCTCGAGACGGGACTCGAAAGCCCCGCCCGCACAGCTTCTCAAAACTAATTTCCAACGGGCAACTTCGACTTCCGCTTCGGGGAAGCGCCAGGCCGAGTTTGCGCAGGGAGCCCGCCAGCGCGCGCTGTTGCGCACGAGTCTCCCCCCCCCTCGAGAGTCTATAGGCGGGGGAGTTTTTCCAAGCGCCGGAAACTTGTCCGAAAGTTCCGAGAAGCGCCCCCCCCCGGCTCCCCCGCGACCTGCCCGTTGCCAGCAGCGGCGTTTTTACGGGTTTCGGCGTCTCGCGCGGAGTGCAGTTGAGTGAGGGAGGGGGCCATGTCCGGCGCCTCCAACGTCGCCACTATGAAGAAAGTGGTGCAACAGCTGCGGCTCGAGGCCAGCGTGAGCCGCGTGAAGGTGAGCCCCCGGGGTGGGGCGGAGACCAGGCCGCCCGCCCGTCCGTCCGTCGGAGCGCCTCGGCCGCCATTTGCGCACCTCGGGGGAGAGAAGGCTGCGCGGGCGCTCAGTTGCGGAGCCGCCTCGGGAGTCTTTCTCGGGCCTGAGGAAGAGCGCCCCGGGGGCCTGTACAGAAGTACTTTTCTTTTAAAGTACTTCTTAACGTGGGACACCCCCCCCCCCCAGGATTCCTGAGGGAAACCTCCCCGAGACCCTCTTAGGGGTCCGCGAAATCGAAACTATTTGTCAATTTACGCTGAAAAAAAGAACAGCATTGAAATCGGGCAACAATTTCTGTATAAAGAATATTTCGCCTCAGAGACTTACTTTCTCGGGCCTGAGGAAGAACGCCCCAGGGCCTGTACAGACTGCTTTTCTTTTAAAGTACTTCTTAAAGTGTGACACACACACACACACACACACACACACACACACACACACACACACACAGGATTCCTGAGGGACCCTCCCCTCTTAGGGGTCCGCGAAATCGAAATTATTGGTCAAATTTACGCTGAAAAAAAATAATAACAGTATTGAAATCGGACAACTTAGGAAAGTAAATGCGCCCGTTTTAATACAGTAAATCTCTATACAAATAAGCCCCGCAAGCAAAAGCTCTTTTGAGGCTTCTTCATAATTTTGAAAGGTGGGAAAAGATCCCTAGAGGGGAAAAAAATGGAAGAAACACTGGCCTATATAATAATGCTCTACGATTTAATTCCGTCTCAGCAGCCCTAACCATAATGTGCGGGCCCCTCCCTGGCAAACCAGATCTAGCCCGTCTGCTCTTGATTTTATCCGGGGCCCTCCAGATGTATTGAACCAAAGAAGCCCCAAATTGTATTTTTTTTTCCCCAGGCTGTGGGAGTTGGGAAGGAGGGGCGCCGTGTTGCCGAAGTCGGTCCCAGTCGCATTGTCCCGATTTTCCACTTGGATCAAGTTTTTGCTGATTCTGACTGATCCTTTTGCGGTCCGTTCAGGGTTTCCCCCGTTTAGGTTTGGGATCGTTGTGAAAGGAAGGGCGCAGTTTTGTCATCTTGATCCAGATTCTAGAGCTTTTTTGTTCTTCAGAGGCAAAGAAAAGAATAAAACGCCATCTGGCAAACCAAGGTTGGGACTCCACCCTTGTTGCAAAATGGGGAGTGTGTTATTGGCTAGGAAAAGCTGGAGAAGGAAGAATTGATTCGCTGGGTTTTGTTTTTCCAACCTGAATCAAAACACACTTTGCTTTCGTTGTTAATTAGAAACAATTGATTGTAATAATGCTGCTTGCTACTGTACATTAATCATCTTCAAAACATGAATTGTAACACGTTTGCTTTCTTCCTTAATCGGGAAGACTCATAATAAAATAATACCACTTGCTAATGCACATTTCATA
>NW_015412371.1:10735-12312 GCF_001527695.2 Protobothrops mucrosquamatus | reverse complement strand
CTCTGTCCCCCTGCCAATACAGACTGCGTACGGTCGGTGAGGAAGGAGGAGAACCACTGCATAACAGTGCCTCCCACTCCTAACTCACCGAGACGCCGCAGCATGATACCGTGGTCCACAGTATCAAAAGCCGCTGAGAGGTCCAAAAGCACAAGGACAGAGGAATAACCCCTGTCCCGGGCCCTCCAGAGATCATTTATAGTTAGAAGTATAACTTAAAAGCAATATGATACTTCATTAGAGAGTATGTTTTGCATAAATGTTTCTGGTATTATGCGGAAGAGTGTTTTACAGCAGTATTTTTTTTTGTTTGCTATGAGTAACCACTTGTGTATTTTTTTTAAAAAACGACATGGTTAGCATATATCGCAGGCTATTGGATATCACTGAAAATGTACAAAACTGCCATAATTTAGATAGAAACACGTCATTCTCCCAATCCTGGAAAAAAAAAAACTTCTGATAGTCGAAGTGGGTCCTTGTTTTCCTTTCTTATAATCCTTGATTTTAAATTGGACTCAGACTTGGCCAATTGGACTCAGACTGGCCAGTTCAGCCAAGAGAGAGCTTCCAAATAACCCTCTGTGTTCTGTGGGTTTTCTTATTTTAACTTGTCTTGAGGCTTTCTCTAAAAATGCTGTTCAGGCAAAGGATTTTGGTCTGGGCAGAGTCTGCTTTCTATTATTACTTTCTGGCCCGTGGGGGCAGTAGAAAGGGCCCTTCAGAATGTTCACATCATTTGGGAGGGCATTAGAGGAATTTTTTTGAAACTCAGAATAGATGTGGTGAGTTTACTAGAAGCTTACCATATTTATGTTAGTTGCCGTTTTGTTTTTGAAGTACTCAAATTGAATTGACCCCTGGTAAATTCCTGGACATTTTGGCAATAGTTCTAAAGTAGTTTGCTCTTGCCTTTTCCCAAGATGCTTTTTTTTAAAATTGCCAGTCTAGTTTCAGTCAGCTTGATAGATTACCATCTAAATCTTTAAGTAAGTTGTTTTGCGAAGTGTCAGGGCAATGATCAGATGCCCAGGGAATTTGTACTTTGGGATCCAGACACAATGAGCACACCAGCAAATAAAGAGATTTTAAGCTTTATTATTAACTCAAGCAAACAGATTTAAAAGCATAATATAATAAGTATGCTTACCAAACAAGATGATACTCAAATCTCTTATAAGTTGTCAGGAGCTCCTTAATAACGGCAGAAGAGATACCTCAAGGATGGCCAGTTTCCACCTAGTGCTAGGTTCTGTGAAGAAACTCCCAACAAATGACAACCTAAGGTTTTTTAATCAAAACCTGGCACCGTGAGTTCATGGCCCTGCTTCTATGGTCATGAGACTGTAAGATTTGACCTTGACTGGGCGTCCCATGGCTGTGGGATGGGAACCAAAAGTCTGAGACTTTCTCAGGTGTAAGACTTGACCTTGACTGGGCGTCCCATGGCTGTGGGATGGGAACCAAAAATCTGAGACTTTCTCAGATGTGCAGCTACGTGAAGTTTCCTGCCTGCCTTTTCCTTTATTCAGCAAACAAGAGTGAAAAAGGATCAGGTTGGCTTTAGAATAAATTCT
>NW_015412371.1:0-1860 GCF_001527695.2 Protobothrops mucrosquamatus | reverse complement strand
ACCCCCCGAGATCCGGATGATTCCGGATCTCCCTGCTTTCCGTCGCGCCCTCAAGACATGGCTTTTCCAACAAGCGGACCTGACCTAGGGAGGATTTTATATGGGGTTTATTTTTTAGCAATTTGATAGAGACACAACTTTAAAATTTGATTTAATTCGGTTTTATCGGGGGGGGAATGTATTTATGTTTTGTTTTAAACATGTGCGCCGCCCTGAGTCCCGTTGGGAGAAGGGCGGCATATAAATTAAAATAAATAAATAAATAAATAAATAAATAAATAAATAAATAAATAATAAATAAATTTGGCAACTACCCTGTTTGCAGCATCCTGTGGTCACATGACTGTGTTTTATGATGGTTTTGCCCAAACCTGCATTTACTTATTTATTTGGTTTGCTTAATGACTGCAGAATTCACTTAATGATCACGGCATTTACTTAAGGACCACTGCAAAAAACATTGTAAAATTGGATCGGTCACATGGGTGACCTAATTTACAACCATCATGATTTACAAATGTAATGGGCAGGCTCCATTATGGTTGTAACTCAAGAGCTAACTATTGACAAGTCCAATAAGTCATCCAGGTATCAACAAAAAGTCCAAACTGAGTCCTAAAAACATAACATTAGTTAGTAAATATATAAATCTCATCATCCCATATCTCAACTCTTAATGATAAGCAAATCTAACGCACAAGATTATTGTAAATTCTAAGGCTGATTGCTATATCTGTTGTCATTAGTTTGGTCCCTATAATTAAACTTAGTCCCATTCTGTTCCTGATGTTTTTCTTGAAATTGATAGGTATATGGTCAAGATCATTCCATGGAAACTGAATGGCTTTCTTCTTCCACTTTAGCCTAACTTGTAAATTGCACATGAATAATTGATCTTTTCTCCAATCAGCCCCGGCCAATTGTTTGTATATATAATTGATACATTGTCTGCAAATCTAATTGATACTATTTAATCATTGATGGCATTGTAACCAATGCAATTCTTGATGTATTTTTCCAGACTATGAAAGCAACACTGTTCCCTCTTTGGTTTTTTCTCCAGAGTAGTAAAGATCTTCTGACTGAACTCCAGTCCATTTCAATTTGCCCTACACTGTCAATTATCTTGTCTTGTCTACCTATGTGGTTTTCTTGCTATCCTCTACTCAGTATGAAATGATACCTTTGCTCTTGTCAATAAAGCAATCATTTGCCTCCAGCATCTTCCTATATCACAGCTGCACAATACCGATGCTGGCTTCCTTTAGCTGAGCAACTAGGATGACCTTCACACCTTAAGTGACCTTGCTGAGAATATATACTTTTGATATATTCTTCAGTTGTTCTTCTTTCATGCCTCCCAGCGACATCTCAGTACCATAAGGTAGCAAAGGTGGTGGAGAAAAACCATATTGCAAGTATTTATAAAAAGTAAAAATATACTTCTAAATGTCAGAGGCATCCAATAGCAGAGGCAGGCCATCCAAAGAGAATCCACGTAGTCCATGCTTTTCAGAAATCAAAGTATCTAAATAGTGAAGCTCAGGGGGAAAAAGTGGAAGAAGCCATTGTTCTGGAACATCAGGGTACCCAGAACAAAGTGTGCTATGGCTTGCTCTGTTTTCATGTTCCAAATGGAGGGACCTTTCAAAAGAACCATTGTGGACAGGCATTATGATAGTAAATTTTGATGTTATAAAAGGCTTGATAACAATTCTGAGTCCTAATTTTCTAAAACAGAGAGAGAGAGATGTAAACACAGCTGTACAGAGATGTTCCTGGACAACACCACGATATCTGTACCTGATCATAGCATTGGTTCCAGACTCTGATCATGAAAGTTCCACATCTCTACTACTA
>NW_015412370.1:0-1860 GCF_001527695.2 Protobothrops mucrosquamatus | reverse complement strand
ATTCAATTTATCTTTGCAATAGCTTGACTAATGTGTGCCAGATGGTTTTTTTCTTAGTAACCATTTAACACCATGCTTGCAGTATTAAAACTTGTAACATTTGGTATCAAATGCTTTTTAAAACTGACTTTCATGTTAAAGTGAAATTCAGTTGGAGTAAAGAGTAGTTGATAGTCAAGGAAAAGGCTTTTTTTTAAAATGAAATAGCTACATTGGCTTTTCTTGTCCTCTTCACTTGGATCCAACTGTTAGTCCAGCTTTGCCCATTCTACCATCCTCCTGATGTATTGCTTTGGCAGCTCCCAATTCTAGTGAAAATATCTGGGAAGGGGGCATGCTAAAGGAATACCATTCATACCTTGGAGACGTTCTAACTCCTTCTCCATAACTGAATTTTCTGGAGAACTCTAAACAGAGCCATGATAATGCTTTGGTTAGAATGCAGTATTATTGTTTAATTCTGTTGACTGACCTCAGTTCAATCCTGGCCGACTCAAGGTTGACTCAGCCTTCTATCCTTCTGAGGTTGGTAAAATGAGGACCCAGATTGTTGGGGACAATATGCTGATTCTGTAAATCTCTTAGAGAGGGCTGTAAAGTATTGTGAAGAGGTGTATAAGTCTAAGTGCTATTGCTATCTCTCAAAAGGATTAGGATATTTTTCGGCTTGTTGAAGTTTGCCTTGTGCTTCCCATAGAACACAGTGGGTGTGAGGCATTGCCAAACATGGATGGAGGCTTCACGGATGAACAGTCCACTCCTTTAACTGCCAGTTGCAATATCAAGAAAAATTTTTTGCAGTGGAGAGGATAAAAAGGAAAAATCCTGGTGTGCCAGTAGCCTTTTTTTTGGGAGGGGGTACCATTTTGGTTCTAGCCTTTCCTTTACTCACCTACCCTATCAATTCTATTCCAGGCTTACCTGGAATTATTACAGAATGATATTTTTAGAATGTTCACCTGTTCTGTGAAATAGGTGAAGTTAACAGAAATTGGTCAGCCAAGGTCACTTCATGCATTTCAAGGGAGAAGGAGGGAATTTTTGTTATTGTTATTGTTAATTTTAGTAAGAAGATATAAAGCAAATATATGTTCTTAAAGTTAAAAACCATAAAGCATTCATATTACAACTGGGTTTTAATTCTAGATTTCTTGGCATTGCTTTGATAGTCTAACTAACCCATGTACTGGACATTATAAACATGGGCATTATAGTACCTATAAATTTTTATGACATGAATTCAGAGAATACAGAATTTACTTTTCCCGGTATGTTATTTCTTTCCAGTCTGTGGACTTGAAAACTTCCTGCATTTCACTGTTGTTCAAATTGCATGATAAAAGCAACAAAGTGGATATACTGTTTCAGGTCAATTCTGGCAAATATGAAACTAAAGAAAATGAATATAACAAACAAAAGAAATCTGTTTTGTAAAAGCCAGACTTATGTAATGAAACCAAATGTATGGACTGGAATTTTAAAAGAAATCCTAGTGAGAAGATAAAAGGACATGAAAGATAGTAAATGCTGAAATGATACACCACATAATGGTACACTGTCAGGCAAGAAAGATAACATGATAACATACAGAGTCATCTTAAAGCCTATAGAGGTACTTGACCTACAGTTTGGAAGGAAACAATCTTTTTGTTTCATCTGGTTCATATTAAAAATAGGAAAAACTCAAACCGTTGCGTCTTTTTTTTTCCACTCTCACACATGTGGTTTGAAATCCATGCAATTTTTAACTGTCTAAAATTCTTTTCAAGGAACCTAAGAGAGAAAGAATTTGAAATCACTTTTCCATTTCATTTAATGAAAAACTGCACCACTGCTCTTCATCTAGACCCCTATCAATTT
>NW_015412369.1:0-1860 GCF_001527695.2 Protobothrops mucrosquamatus | reverse complement strand
ATAATAATAATAATAATAATAATAATAATAATAATAATAATAATAATAATAATAATAATAATAATAATAATAATAATGATGATGATGATGTCAATAAGAAAGACAAAAAAGTCTGGATAGTGGACGTGGCAGTGCCTGGAGACAGCAGAATAGACGAGAAAGAACTGGAGAAGATAACAAAATACAAAGACCTACAAATAGAAATAGAAAGACTGTGGCAAAAGCAAGCAAGGGTAGTACCAATAGTAATAGGCGCCTTGGGTGCAATTCCAAAACAACTGGAGCACCACTTGAACACCATCATCGGCATTGACAAATTCGCCATTAGTCAATTGCAAAAGGCAGCCTTACTAGGAACCGCCTCCATCCTGCGACGATATCTGTAATAACATCAAACATCCACATCTGCCTATCCCAGGTCCTTGGGAAGGACTCGATAGGTAGGCAAAATGCCAAATCCAGTCTGAACATCTGGCTGACTGTGCGATGATCCATAATAATAATAATAATAAAGTTGGAAGGGACCTTGGAGGTCATCAAGTCCAACCCCCTGCTCAGGCAGGTAACCCTATACCATTTTGGACAAATGGCTATCCAGTTTCTTCTTAAAAACTTCCTGTGTTGGAGCATTCACCGCTTCTGGAGGCAGGTTGTTCCACTGGTTAATTGTTCCAACTGTCAGGAAATTCCTCCTTAGTTCCAGGTTGCTTCTCTCCTTGATTAGTTTCCATCCATTGCTTCTTGTCCTGCCTTCAGGGGCTTTGGAGAAGAGCTTGACTCCCTCTTCTTTGTGGCAGCCCCTGAAATACTGGAAGGCTGCTATCCTGTCCCCCCTCGTCCTTCTCTTCGTTAAACTAGACATATCCAATTCCAGCAACCGTTCCTTATATGTTTTAGCCTCCAGTCATCTAATCATTTTGTTGCTCTTCTCTGTACTCTTTCTAGAGTCTCAACATCTTTTTTACATCATGGTGACCAAAACTGGATGCAGGATTCCAAGTGTGGCCTTACTTAATCAACTTAATCTTAAAAGAAAGAAAGAAAGAAAGAAAGAAAGAAAGAAAGAAAGAAAGAAAGAAAGAAAGAAAGAAAGAAAGAGAGAAAGAGTTCACTTTGGTGAACTCAAATTATATGAAGAAGAATGGTTGCTGGAATTGGGTATGTCTAGTTTAATGAAGAGAAAGACGAGGGGTGACATGATAGCAGAGTTCCAGTATCTTTGGTTAGTTTCCATCCGTTGCTTCTCGTCCTGCCTTCAGGTGCTTTGGAGAAGAGCTTGAATCCCTCTTCTTTGGGGCAGCCCCTGAGATACTGGAACACTGCTATCATGTCCCCCCTCCTCCTTCTCTTCATTAAACTAGACATACCCAATTCCAGCAACCGTTCCTTAATATAAATCCTTCCATTCTCCACCATTCCATCAGAACTAAAAGAAGCTTCTTGTCTTCAAAGAGAAACAAAGGAAGTCCATTTGCTTCTGAAAAAGCACCTTTGGGAGGCCCAATCAGGATGGAGTAATAATAATAAAGTTGGAAGGGACCTTGGAGGTCATCTAGTCCAACCCCCTGCTCAGGCAGGAGTACTTCTCTAAGCTTTTGGTGAGATATCTGGAACAGGCTGAAGGGGCTTAACTATGCCAAGCCAGAAGACTGAGGGACTATCCAGGAAGTAGGACCCATTTTCACAACCTGAAGAGCTGAGCAGGAGATACACCCCATCCAGAGTATATTGGTCTCCATCTACCTTCCTGGGAATCAGTTGTTGCTTAATTTTGATAATATCAAGGGAAGGGGTACAATTATCTTATACCTGGTTGAGAAATCACTGTATCAATACTTCTTCCCGTTGCTTCTGTTCTCT
>NW_015412368.1:0-1860 GCF_001527695.2 Protobothrops mucrosquamatus | reverse complement strand
AGGGAGATCAGGAATCACCCTGATCTCTGGGGGCAGTTCGTTCCAGAGGGTGGGAGCTCCCACAGAGAAGGCCCTCCCCCTTGGGGTCGCCAGCCGGCACTGTCTGGCCGACGGTACCCTGAGGAGACCCACTCTGTGAGAGCGTACAGGTCGGTGGGGGGTAATCTGTGGCAGGAGGCGGTCTCGGAGGTAACCAGGTAACCAGGTCCGGTGCCATGGAGCGCTTTACATTTTGATCCTTCTGATGCATTTGAAACAGCAAAGCATATGATGTCTTGCATCATCTCCTTTTTTGTTTCAAATCAGTTAATAATTTCATGAAATGTCTAGCACATTTTTCTCTTACAACATCCTCCAAACTGAAGACTTTCCTTTGTTTTCCCTCTGTTAATGTCAGAATCTCTTGAGGCCATTTCTACTGCCCCAATTCACTTCCTTTCGTGGAAAAGTTGCCTTTCTTGTAGCTATGATAAAGGTTTATCATATAAGCAAGGTGTGTATTTTACAAAGATATTTTCCAGTCCTCATTTCTGGAAGGGACAAAGATATTTCCTTTCTTCCCAGGTTAGTATCAACCTTCTATTTAAAACATAGAACATAGATTCATAGGACTGGAAGGGACCTTGGAGGTCTTCTAGCCCAACCCCTGCTCAAGGCAGGAGATCTTATACCATCCTGATCAAATGGTTGTCTTATTTTTGAAAACTCCCACAATGAAAAACCCACAACTCTAGGAGGCAAGCTATTCCATTGATTAATTATTCTCATTGTCAGAAAATTTCTCTTTCTAGGTTGACTCTTTTTTAAACAAGCTTCCACCCATTACTTCTTGCCCTCCCTCGGGTTTGGAGGATCCCCTCTTCTTTGTGACATCTCCTCAAGTACTGTAAGACAGTTATCAAGACGTTATATTGTTTACCAATTTTCTTAATTGCTAAATATCACTAGGATCACTGCTTCATTCTTCATGTCACTGAAGTCATTATATATTTCTGGCCATCCAAAGTCCATCTAAAGTGTGTGATCTAAAGCATGCATGGGGCTCTCTTTGGAATCCAATTGCATCAGAGTGCTGAAGTGGAATTATTTCAAATTTTATGACATTGGATTCAGATTACTGATAGGATAACTAATTCCTGGAATGTTTGAAAATACTAAAAGTCCCAGTTTAAATAAATTTCAGTTTGCATAGTTCGCCTGTTGAGAAGTTTTTGTTGATTGTTGTTTTGGGTTCATTCTCAGTGACCACTGTAGGATTTTACTTTTTGTTAAAGTTATTTTTACATGTTGCTAGCCACCCAGAGTCACATTTGGGAGGAAGGAAGGAAGGAAGGAAGGAAGGAAGGAAGGAAGGAAGGAAGGAAGGAAGGAAGGAAGGAAGGGACATTAGGATGCTGGTTTAATTGGGTTTCAGTGACTTTCAGTCACAATTTTATTATTATTTATTTATTTATTTATTTATTTATTATTTGGATTTATATCCCGCCCTTCTCCTCGTAGGACTCAGGGCGGCTGACAATCAATTAAAATACATAAATAACAATACAAATTTAAAATTAATTAAAAGAGATATTTAAATATTGTCCAATTTAAAATTAATACTGATTTACTATTGGATGTTTAACATTCAGTAAATGTGAACTTTTGAAAGAGTCCATTACACCTAGTGTTTCATGAAGGATTGATCTGCTTTCTGAAAAAGGTAGTTTTTTGAATTATTAAAGAAATTTCAATGAATTTGCCAAATCTGGCATATTTAGTAATCCCAAATAAAAGCTTAGGTTTTACTGCAGCATTTTACCTCTCAGATTCAAATCACAATTACCTTTGAATTGGTAAATTCTGGGCCATTGCTTGTCT
>NW_015412367.1:0-1860 GCF_001527695.2 Protobothrops mucrosquamatus | reverse complement strand
CCTTCCTACTTCCTTCTCCCCTCCTTTACTCTTTTCTCTCTCCTCTTTCTCCCTTCCTTCTTTCTTCCCTACTTCCCTCTTCTTCCTCTCCTCTCCTCTTTCACCACTCTCTCCTCCAACCTTCCTACTTCCTTCTCCCCTCCTTTACTCTTTTCTCTCTCCTCTCCTTTCTTTCCTCACATCCCTCTTCAGATACAATTCAGGGGTAATGTCCGAACAAATCCTCTCTCCAAATTTCCCTATCTGTATTATATACAATAAGATTATCTTCTTATCTTCTCCTTGAATGCATCTTTTGTCACCTATGTCGGAGACCCTGAGATGCCCATTTGGGTCTGGGGGCATTCAGCTGTAGCCCCCACCCCACCCCGGAAGAGGGAAGGGCACCTCCTCCCGCCCGGCTACCGTTACCCCATTTGTCTTTTTAAACAATAAGGAAACTTGAGGAGGTGTCCATAGATACCGCACCGGACGTGGTGAAGTCTTCTCAAGGGTGCACGGACACACAAACACACACACACACACACACACACACCCCATTCATTGGGGTGGGGGAGCTCAAATTCACCTTCCTGCAGCGTTCCCACAGTGCGGAGAAATCAAGAATCAGCGTTAAGCTCCAGGTGGATTTCTGCTCTGCTAAAAACCTCTCTTATCCCCCTTATTTGCACGAGCCGTCGTCCTGAACCCAGTCCTCGACTTACAACGCTTCGTTTAGTGGCCGTTCAAAGTTTCGACGGCACTGGAAAAAATGAGTTAGAAGGAAGGAAGGAAGGAAGGAAGGAAGGAAGGAAGGAAAGAAAGAAGGAAGGAAGGAAGGAAGGAAAGAAGGAAGGAAGGAAGGAAGGAAGGAAGGAAGGAAGGAAGGAAGGAAGGAAGGAAGGAATGGTGGAGGAAGGGAGGAAATTAGAAGGAAGGAAGGGTGAGAGAGAGAGAGAGAGAGAAATAAGGGGAGGACAGAGGGAGTGGAGAAGGAAAGGAAAGGAAGGATGCATGGAAAGAAGGGAAGACGGAAGAGGAAGGCAGTGGGAGAAAGAAAGAAGGAAGATAGGAAAGAGAAAGAGATAAAAAGAAAAGGAAGGAAGGAAGGAAGGAAGGAAGGAAGGAAAGGAAGGAAGGAAGGCGAGAGGAAGGGAGGGAGGGAGGGAAGGTTAGAGAGGGGGAGAGAGGGAGGGAAGGAAGGAAGGAAGGAAAGAAGGAAGGAAGGAGGAAGGGAGGAAAATTGGTAGAGGAAGGGAAGAAGGAAGAAGGAAGGGTGAGAGAGAGAAAGAGAGAGAAGGGAAGGAGGGATGGAGTGGAGAAAGGGAAAGGAAGGGAAGGATGGGTGGATGGATGGAAGGAAAGAAGGAAGAGGAAGACAGTGGGAGAAAGAAAGAAGGAAGATAGGAAAGAGAAAGAAAAAGAAAGAAAGAAAGAAAGAAAGAAAGAAAGAAAGAAAGAAAGAAAGAAAGAAAGAAAGAAAGAAAAGAAAGCAAACCAGTCCATCTGCAGCCATTGAGTGACCCCCTTAAGGGCTGTTTACCGTGATTATTTACTGGAAGGGAAGGCCCCCAAATGAAGGGAGAAGGCGGCCTGCTTTTGCAACCCCAGAGGCCGGATCCCCTCTTGGCCTCCGCTCCTTCCCATTAAGCAAATAAACCTTTTTTCTCTCTCTCTCCTGTGGCTGGGCCCTCGGGTGGAGCCGTGCCAGCCATTCCCTCCTCGAGACAGTCCCCGGTTTTTAGGCTTCCTACACCTGAGGGATGGATGGCAACTCTCCCCCCACCCACCCCCCTTCCCTCTCCCCTTCTCCCCCCCTCCCCAATTCAGCCAGAGTTTATTATTCCTTCGGTGTGGAGTCCAGCTATATCACCTTAGGTC
>NW_015412366.1:0-1860 GCF_001527695.2 Protobothrops mucrosquamatus | reverse complement strand
TTGAGGACCACTCGCTGAGTACGGCCGGTCAGCCAGCTACGGATCCATCTGGTGGTGATGCTGTCTACCCCACATTTTTCTATCTTGTCAAGTAGTAGGTTGTGATGTACTTTATCAAATGCCTTACTGAAGTCCAAGTAAATTATATCCACAGCATTCCTCTCATCCACTAATTTTGTCACTTGGTCAAAGAATGCAAAGAATGTTGTTAAGTCAATTACTGCAGTTGTTAAGTTAATAACATGGTTGTTTAGCGAATCTGTCTTCCCCAGTGACTTTGCTTGTAAGAAGGTTGCAAAAGGTGATCACATGACCCCAAGATACTACTATCATCATAAGTATGAATTAGTTGCCAAGGGTCTGAATTTTGTTCACATGACCATGGGAGTGCTGCAATGGTCATAAGTGTGAAAAATGATCACAAGTTACTTTTTTCAGAACTATTGTAACTTTGAATGGTCACTAAATAAACTGTGGTGCGTTGAGTATTCCTTAATACCTGTAGGCGTGGAAAAATGGGCTATAAGACGTACCGTTGAACAAATCTTCCATCATATCTTAACATTCTCTTTGGAAAGATTTACAGCTTGAAAAGTTTTGATTTTTATGATGGGAGAAGCTATGTTTATATTTGCAAATTATATTTGCAACTTTCATATTAACAACTGAAAGAAAACTTTTGAGGTGGGAATTCACATTAAATAGTGACTGGTACCGTTCATGAAAAAAAATTGTTTGACTGCAGTTGTAAAGTATTGTAGCATTTTGCTGCACAAAAATATTTGCTCTTGGATATCATACTACTGTAGATAGAATTAGAAAGTCCAATCCACTTAGGAATTTGTGACTGAAGTTCCTCACCTTGTAAATTGTGCCTTTGAGGAGGAAAAGTAATAGATAGGTTTTCATATTACCATCCTCTTTTGGGTATCAGAAATAGCAAACATTCCATTTGGAACTCTTACTCTGGAATATCTACAGAATGTTGCTGGGGAAAAAAGTCATGTTACATTTTATTTCACAAAAATATTATTCCATTATCTCAGAGAATAGGTGAAATATCTAAATGAGAATGGTAAATAATAACTCTTACTATTTGTTTAAAATGTGAATGGAGCACAATATGAAAGAGGTTATTCTATGAAAAAAACCAAGTGAATAAGGAATTTTTGCAAGAACTGTGCAATTATGACTAACGTCTGTTAGTGGTTTGGCCTCCAGATTGAATTTAACAGTTTTATAAACAATTGTGGGTTTCTATTAAATTCTGATGTTTAACTTTTTTTTTTTGTAGAACATGGTAGAAGTAAATATACAGAGATGATGATGAGTCTGATCAAGTCACTTACTTTTAATAAATGTTTCGCTTTTGTCTGTGGATTCCAGAAATGAATATTCATTAATGTTCTCATGATTGGCCATGAGAACTGTGGAGAGACTGATAAGTTCATGATGAACTTCCTTTTTATTAAAACAAAATATGGAAACAAAACTATGTTGCAGCAGAGCAGAAGAATTTCTTTCACCCTTACAAGCACAAAACTGATCAAAGAAAAAAAAAGGAATCGTATGATGTTGGATTAAACTACACCAGCCACAATTAAGGGGAACTTAAAGTAAAATAATACATCATTTTTTCTCTTTCAACAATCCTTAAGAGCGATGACCCTTCATTATGGACATCTGCAAGGGCAGATTTCTGGAGAGCAAAGCCCTTCACATCCCTGAAATCACATTCTTATTTCGCTCTCATCATCCTTTCAGATACATGGTTTATTAAGCAATCAAGAGCTGATAATTGAACATCCTCCCAGTGGAAGGCACCTATAGCACTGACTCTTTAAGACCTACTTTTAGCAA
>NW_015412365.1:0-1860 GCF_001527695.2 Protobothrops mucrosquamatus | reverse complement strand
TGGAGGCTAAAGCATATAAGGAACGGCTGCTGGAATTGGGTATGTCTAGTTTAACGAAGAGAAGGACGAGGGGGGACATGATAGCAGTGTTCCAATATCTCAGGGGCTGCCCCAAAGAAGAGGGAGTCAAGCTATTCTCCAAAGCGCCTGAAGGCAGGACAAGAAGCAACGGGTGGAAACTAATCAAGGAGAGAAGCAACCTAGAACTAAGGAGAAACTTCCTGACAATTAGAACAATTAACCAGTGGAACAAAGAAACCTGCCTCCAGAAGCAGTGAATGCTCCAACACTGGACGTTTTTAAGAAGAGACTGGACAGCCATTTGTCCGAAATGGTATAGGGTTTTCTGCCTGAGCAGGGGGTTGGACTAGATGACCTCCAAGGTCCCTTCCAACTTTACTACTACTACTACTACTACTACTACTACTACTACTACTACTACTACTATTATTATTATTATTATTATTATTATTATTATTATTATTATTATTATTATTATTATTATTATTATTACTATAAGTTACACACTCTTCCTTCCACTTTCCAACTCACGAGGCACCTGCCTGGGAAGGAAGAAGTCCAGAAGTTCAAAGCTTGGTTCTGATTCTCCATCAACTATGGTCCAAGGATCAGCTAGGGCCAGAGTTCCACATCCTACATACGTTGTTCGTGATCTTTCTCAGAAAGTAAGCTGAGCAGGATAGGAGGGAGATGATGCTTCTTGCCTCTATGGCAGTGGTTCTCAACCTTTTTAATGCCGCGACCCCAACCGGTCGTAAGTCGAGGACTAAACTGGTCGTAAGTCGAGGACTACCCAACCGGTCGTAAGTCGAGGACTTTCCCTGCCAGGGAGCACCGCGCATGCGTGGTTCCGCCCCCTGCGCCGGCCGAGGCGTAGCTGGCAAGCGGCAGAGACGGAGCAGGCCGACCACCAGCTGGCCCAGCCCAAGGGAGGTAAGGCACCCGCCAGAAAAGGGGAAAAAATGGCGGACAGCCTTGCTTGGCGACCCCCATGAAATGGTCGATCGACCCCAAATGGGGTCCCGACCCACAGGTTGAGAACCACTGCTCTATGGTGTCTTATGAAGTAGCTAGCCGACTGGGGTAAATAGGACATTAGAGAAGGAACACAGGAATCAAGGATGTTGGCTGTTGTTGTTCAGGCAAAGCAGTGAATGCCACTCCAAATTAGAGGTTTTATGTGTGTGCGCATGTGTGTGTGTGTATGTGACATGGTTCCGAAAAGAAGCAGCTTTACAAAGAACTTTGAGGCTTGATTACCTTAAAGAATCCTTTAATTGGCTACATAGTTTCGGCACGAACAATAGAAAGCCAAAAACTGAAACCCCCACCACCCAAGCACTCGTGACAACACACAACTCCCTCCCTCCTTTCACAGTCATCAATCATATGCTCCAATTAATTTGAAGTGTGAATCGCTCCCCCCCTATTTTCCCCTGTTACGCTGACCTTGGCCGTGCTATGCAAAGATATTGTTATGATTAGCTGGCATACTTTCCCACTCACTGGGTTAACATTGTCTGCTTTAACTCTTGAAGTGATATGTAGGCTGAATAAGATATGTTTGCTTCTTCACATATGGCAAGCAAGAACATCCAATGTTAGCAGACTTGACATCATGTGTGTATCTCTTTCTGGGGATAAAGGGGAAGGAGGATGGAGATTACAAGCCATCAGATCACAATTTCTCAACCTCAGCAACTTTTAAGATGGATAGATTTCAACTCCTGGAATTCCTTAGCCAGCTCGACTTGTTCAGTTAATGCAGGGGTAGGCAACCTTAGCTCTTTTATGACTCATGGACTTCAACTCCCAGAATTCCTGAGCCAGCATGGCTCA
>NW_015412364.1:0-1860 GCF_001527695.2 Protobothrops mucrosquamatus | reverse complement strand
CACTTTAGTCCACTTCCCCCAGTCCAAACCTCAGCACTGTCAAAATTGTTTGACTGTCTCATCACTCAGGTGGCGTGACAACCCCCTCCTCAAACCTCTGCGTTGCTTTGTCATCTTTTTTCTGTCTCTGCCGCCACGGCCTTGCCAGGAAATTAAGTAAAAGTAAATGAATGTCTCTTTAAGTCAAGTTTGACTTCTTCTTAGTTCCAGGTTGCTTCTCTCCTTGATTACTTTCCATCTGTCGCTTCTTGTCCGTGCCTTCAGGTGCTTTGGAGAAGAGCTTGACTCCCTCTTCTTTGGGGCGGCCCCTGAGATACTGGAAGACTGCTACCATGTCACCCCCTAATCCTTCTTTTCACTGTGAGATTTCCTAGTGGTCTCTTTTTGATGTGAGATTTCCTAGTGGTCTCTTTTTGATGTGAGATTTCCTAGTGGTCTGTTTGAGATGTGAGATATCCTAGTGGTCTCCTTTCCTACCAGCTCCTTATCCTTGCCAAGACCAGCCAAATCCAAACAGAGTGGTCCTCAACTTACAACCACTTGTTTAGCGACTGTTTGAAGAAGTTTACTGGCACTTAAACGGTCACAGCATCCCCACCGCCATCAACATTCAGGAGCTCGGCAACGGGCACGTGTTTACAATAGTTACAACTTCCTGGAATCAGGGGATCACCCTTTGCTACCCTACTGCATTTTTTGGGCTTCCCCATTTAGGGTCACCCCTGACAGAGGTGCTGGCTGCCCCTTCTAGGTATCCCCTGGACCAGGGGGTGGCTGGCTCAGGAATTCTGGGAGTTGAAGTCCACGAGTCATAAAAGAGCCAAGGTTGCCTACCCTTGCCCTGGACCTTCAACATCGGAGAAGTCCAGCCAGCTTTCCAGATGCCGAGCTGCAAGCGGCGTTCCCACATGAAAGGTGGCCCGTTCAAGATGGCCGCGTCGGATGCTGAAATGTTTTGACGCTTGGCACTCTGTCAAGGATTTGGCTTCGTTCACTTTCTTTCGTTCCAAACGCATGCTTCCTCCTGAGACTTCCTACCTATAATTCTGGGTTGCCGTGCTCGCTAATTCCTGCTTTCAGATGTTGCAGGTCACTTCTCAGAGGTGGCCATTAAGATTTCTTTCCCACGGACTGTGATATGTTTACAGGGGGAAAGCAGGAATGTTAAGGCTCCCCCCCCCCCGGATCAAGCCGTTTACGGGGCCTTCGCCTCTAGAAAATTGCACAGCAGAGCAAGGACAGGTGTCAGCCACGTTCGATGCCCAAACAGTCCCAGCCTTGTCATTTTGTTTTTCAGTGTCAGATCACTTCCAAAGCTGGCTTCGGCGTTCAATTAAGCCCTGTCGCTAATTGGGGGGGGGGGTGCAGACGATCAGGGAGTGTGTGTGTGTGTGTGTGTGCGTGTGCAAGTGTGCGCCAGCCCAGCTCCAGTCCTGGGCAGAATTTGCTGGAAAGCCTTTGTTGCACGGCCACCTTGCGGCTCCGATGACAAGGCGCCCTTAATTCATTCCATTGGCCGAAGCAGCTTGGCAGGAGTGACAGGCACTTGTTCCTCCTGGCCACGTCCAAAGTGCTCTTGAGGATGAGGTAATAATTTTTATCTCTGCGGGGAGCTTAGGCACGGTGCGGCCTCCGCTCTTCCGCCCTTGGCCTGATTCTTGCTGTCTGGAACTGGGCAACGTGATCACTTTGTGTTCCCTGGCTCACTCTGAGCTGTTGTTTTTTTTCTTTCGCCTTCCTGTATCTGCTCTCATTTGTTGTGTCTGCTTTGTGGCTTTTGAAAAGGCCTCTCTCTCCCTCTCTCCCTCCCTCCCTCTCTCTCTCTCTCTCTCTCTCTCTCTCTCTCTCTCTCTCTCTCTC
>NW_015412363.1:0-1860 GCF_001527695.2 Protobothrops mucrosquamatus | reverse complement strand
AAATAGATGGCATAAAAGTAGAAACAAATTTAAACAAAGAAAGAAAGAATGTGCAGAAGAGACCATTAGTTATAATTCCTCTTCTTCCTCTTCCTTCTTTGGGTTGGAAGTAAAGAGACCATCTTGCTCATTCAACCAAGCCTGGCTGAATGAGGTTCTCTTGCATTCTTTCCCAGCATTTTGAGGTTGGTGGAAGTGACGACAATTGTGTTTATTTTAAGAACCAGGAACTCAAGCTGCTTTTGAAGCACTGAAAAATATAAAGCGATTGGGAATATTTTTTGTCTGAAGATGAACATTGCCATAAAATGTATCAGGAACTCAAGGACTAAATTTGCATCAGGAAAAGAAGCAATAGTTAACTCCTTAGTTCTTAAAATACAGAAAGCTAGCTATAGTATATCTCACATCTGATTTTTGCCTTACGCAAAATCACCTTTCTCCTTACCTTCCAAAAATCAGAAATAAAAAGTAATATGATAGTTCTTGTCGTGGAAAATGTGCAGCTTAATTTTAGGTGATGCTCAAAGCAAATTAGGAGGGGATGGAAGACTGAGCGTGAACCCTTTCTGATATTCTTTAGAATCATTAAGGATCATTATTGGCAATGCCATTATTATTCATGTAAAATTAGATTAGCTTAACTTATTCTGAATTTCCAAAGTGGCTTCCCCACTGGTCTGAGAAAGGTCACTTGTACTTTCCTTATCTAAACCTGGGATAGGTAGGTTTATACCATTTCAGACAAATGGCTGTCCAGTGTCTTATTAAAAACTTCCAGTGTTGGAGCATTCACACCTTCTGGAGGCAGGTTGTTCCACTGCTTAATTGTTCTATCTGTCAGAAAAATTCTCTTTAGTTCTAGGTTGCTTCTCTCTTTGGTTAGTTTCCGTCCGTTGCTTCTTGTCCTGGCTTCAGGTTCTTTGGAGAATAGCTTGACTCCCTCTTCTTTGTGGCAGCCCCTGAGATATTGGAACACTGCTGTCATGTCCCCCCTCGTCCTTCTCTTCATTAGACTACACATACCCAATTCCAGCAACCGTTCCTTATATATTGTAGCCTCCAGTCCCCTGATCATCTTTGTTGCTCTTCTCTGTACTTTTTCTAGAGCAGGGGTATCAAACTGCCAACCCATGGACCGGACGCGTCATGAGGAAACCGTGCCCAACCCATTGCTGGCAATGGGGGAAAAGTTCCGATACGCCGCGCGTGACGTGAAAGGAAAGGAGAGGAGAGGAAAGGAGAGGAGGAGAGGATGTCATGGTTCCGACAGATGAAACCCATCAAAAAAACTTCGAGACAAAATTCTTCCTTAAAGAACATCTATTTGGGAAACAAAGTATCCGCACTACATAGTTGAACCCCAAAACTAAATTCCCTTCCCCCGGATACAAAGTAACAAAGTACAATTTCCACCCCCAATAAACTGTCATAAAACACATTCCCCAATTAGCTTCAAGCATGGACTTTCTCCTCAGCTCCTCAGCCCACCAAAACGTTATCAGTTCTTCCTTGAGTTCCCACAGCAGGGTTATTATTATGGCTAGGTGAGCTTACATCCCAACCCCCTCCCCCGCTGCACCTGATTTCTAAAAGCAAGAAAAAGCATGTTAAAGGAATAGAGAAAATGGCTGCTTTTCATCAGTTGTCAGAGCAGGAACATCCAATGTTAGCAGCGTTGACAGAGGAAAGGAGAGGAGACGGGAGGAGACGAGAGGAGGAAAGGAGAAAAGGAGAGGAGAGGAGAGGAGAGAAGAGGGGAGGGGAGGAAAGGAGAGGAAAGGAGAGGAGGAAAGGAGAGGAGAGGAGAGGAGGGGAGAGGAGAGGAGGGGAGAGGAGAGGAGAGGAGAGGAGAGGAGG
>NW_015412362.1:0-1860 GCF_001527695.2 Protobothrops mucrosquamatus | reverse complement strand
GCCTCTTTCCTGGATGCGGTGAAATTCACCCCGACTATCTGGCCCCCATCTGCCACTGTGTATGTGCTGAATCTTGAAATATACCAGCCATGTTTGTTTATAGTCCACGTTTGCCTTCTGACCTTCTCGGAGGATCATTTTCAAGACGGCCAACTGAGTAAGCTCCGCTGGACGCTAAATTCTTCCTCCCCTTTGTTTTGTTTTTTTTTTTAGCTGAAGTTGAAAAGCGGGTTAGGTGCACTTCTTACAAATCTCAATAGCAACAACCACAGCAGCTTTCAAGTGATGCTGTTGATTATCCCTTTCGTTTAGATTGAACGTGTTTAAAATTCATGTGCACCAGGTAATAACGAAGGTTGGGCGGCATGAACGCATTTTTACGTTTACACTCGTGGAAAGCTTTGGGAGCGGCTGGAAATGGAGCGACTTTATTTACTGAGGCTGGATAGGAGATGGGTTAAACCGATTCCCCTCAAGGAAGCCGAACCACTCCAGAAAGAGACCCAACTTCGTATACAGACTATATATTTTCTTTCTTTGTTGATCCCCCCCCCCGTCTCTTCTGAGAAAACTCCTTTGATATATAGACTTTGTCCAACCGCTAGGTAGAGTCAGGCAGCATTGAAAAACAAAATTTCTCTAATATTTTAGCAGTGAAAAGGTCCACTTATTCTGAAATCGTTGGAGGAAGGGGAGACCTGGGAGCAAATGGTGCGCGTATGCATGTGTCTGTGTGCGCATGAAGGAGTGGAAAGTTAGAATATGAGCTAATAAACTTTCTACCAAGAGACTATCAATTGAACCTCACTTCTTGCTCACTTAACAGGATGATTCTATGCCGTGTCAGGAGAAATCAATGCCCACCTTCCCAAGGTGAGGGGTAGCACTTCCCTAAGTAGTGATTTATAATGTCTTACAGCGCCATCCAACCATCACTGTGTCGATAGAACAGTAAAGCAAGACGTGCTTTGTACTGTATCACCGAAAGGATTCGTCGCTATACTTCATTCACCACGAACCGGCATATTACCACGTGTATTTTCTATGTGTGTTTAGGATCAGGTGCCATTAGTCTTACTAGTGATTAAGATTAGATTCGAGTTTCAACGTAGGACGCCAGTGGTGTTTCCACACACATAGGCAGAGATTGTCTAGAAGTCATTATTAATCATGGGGATAGAAACGGCCTTTATCACACTTCCTAATGGACAACTGAAGTGGCAAAGTACTTCCAGGTTCCTACCGACAGTAAAAGCAGTAGTTGGGAACTAGAAGTATCGGTAGGTTTGGTTGGGAAAATGATCTGCCAGTTTTCTCTAAAAAAAATCTACGGGCAGCACACAATGGCAGTAGTTGTAATAATATTTTCTTTCCAGAATAGTAGAGCCACTGGAGGAAACGTTTCAGTCTAGCCTTTTCCCTTCGTCTATCCGCTTACCCAGGAGTAAATTCCACTGAAATTCCAGGGGGGGGGATTTTTACCTGGGGGTCTGGGTGGCGGTGGGAAACGCACTACTTTCAAGCGCTAAACACCTGCGAGTAGCTGCGATGTTACCACTTCCTCCCCCCCCCCTCCCGCTCCGACGTCCTTGTCACTACTACGGGAATAGGAAAGCCGCAAAAAGAAACGAGGGAAACTGAAGCTTTACGGGCAACCAGGATCCAGCCGCTGTCCATGCCCTGTCAACCGGAGTCTCGCTGACGCTTTTTATCCTTCGCCTCAAATAATAATTAAAACAAAACAAAAAAAAAATGACCCCTCCCCCTCCCCCCCCAAAAAAAAATAGCGGGCGAAAATCTAAGCGGCTAAGCCTTTATTGCCCCCTTTTTGTGGCATAAATCAGATTGCATGGCTTTTAA
>NW_015412361.1:0-1861 GCF_001527695.2 Protobothrops mucrosquamatus | reverse complement strand
ACAGTATCAGCAAATTAGCTGAGGTTGGCTTAGTTGAATATCTATTTATTTGACTTAATTGCCTGCAAGGCTACAAGTCTTACACTTTGTACAAATTTATTAGCTTGCCTGCACTGTAATTGAAATACTAATTTTATTAATCGGGGGTTGACAGTATTTATAACACTTTATGCAGTGCTTTTTTTCTAAAAAAAAAAAAAGGTGCCGGAGCTCACACACATCATACAACCCGCCTTGCCTATCCTACAAGGTTCCATCCAAAAAAGTGCCGGAACTCCGTTCTGGGTGTTCTATGAGAAAAAAAAGCCCTGACTTTATCTAGTATATTATTTGTTCATCTATGCATCTAAAATATATTTCTCTAGACATAATTCTATATCCATCCTTAACTCAGCTATTTTGTCTATATAATTGTGTCTGGATATGTATGTATCCATATTCCCATTGTTTCCCGCTGTCAGCAATTCTATTGTTTCCTTTTTTTTCTCATTTAATCATTACAGGATTTTTGAAAATGGGCATATTAAATTAAGCTTTAGTAGTGTCCTATTTCTTATTCCCTTTTTTTTAATGAAACAGGACATATTTTATTAGCAGGAATCTAGTCCACACTGAAGCATACTGGTCCTCCATAGTTACGTGTGTATGAGAAATGTTGAGATCATGAAGGAATAATTGAATGAGATTCCTTCAAAGAAGGTTTTTTTTTAAAAAAAAATGTACCCATCATGGTGCTCTATAGATAGGCAACTCCACGGACAGCATGATTAGGCATGGCAGTCTGATTGTAACATGCTGCAAAGGACTGTCTCTATCTCAGCAATGAGCATTTGATCTATGAGTAAAAGACTTTCAGTCCCTACCAACTGCAGAAATTAGAAAGACCCCTATCTGAAAATGGCAAAGAACAGTTGGCTATCAATATACCAACATAAAAGTTGCTCCAGATGCAGATTCAGAGAGGGGCAAATAACTCAGGACATGTGAGAATACAATAGACCAGGGGTCCCCAATCCCTAGGCTGCAAACGGGTACCAGTATGTTGCCTGTTATGAACCGGGCCATGAAAGCGGGGGAGGAGTGAGTGAGCAAAGCTTCATCTATGCATGCACAGAATCTAGGTTGTGAAACCATCACCCTCCTCCCCAGTCCATGGAAGACAATTTTTCTTCCAAAACTGGTCCCTTCTGTCAGAAAGGTTGGGGACTGCTGCAATAGACTTAACTGTATTTGTTACAGGAAGTATACGGTCGGATGCAGCCCTAGGCTTGGATCCAAATTCTATGAAATGGCTGGCTACAAAATCTAATCTTCAAATGGCCTTGAAGACATGGCTATGCCAACTAGTCTGAGACCTTAATGGGAGTCTGGCAAGTTGAAGGTGGCTAAAGGAGGAGAGAACACCCCGTCTTCTCTCTGGCATACTTTTCTCCCTTCCTCTCTGTCCTGATTAGTTTTATTGTAATTGAATTTTTCAATTTAAGATCTTTATTTACGGTTTTAATGTTTTATCCTGCATTTTATTCAATGCCTGCAAACCACCTGAAGCAGGGGTAATCAACGGGGGTAGTCAACCTTGGCTCTTTTATGACTTGTGGACTTCAACTCCCAGAATTCTGGGAGTTGAAGTCCACGAGTCATAAAAGAGTCAAGGTTGACTACCCCTGGCCTGGAGCCACCTTCTGCGAGATGGGCAACATACAAGTTTGGCACACGCCCATGTGAACAAGTCACGACCTGCCGTCATCAGGAAGAGCAAGCTAAAATTAACTGCTCCCATCTTACCAGCCCCTCCATTCCAGGGTAGTAGGTATTGCTCCTCTGCTTAGCTTCTCCATAGATCTGACCAGTGTCACCACTG
>NW_015412360.1:0-1861 GCF_001527695.2 Protobothrops mucrosquamatus | reverse complement strand
TAAAAACCCACTCCCCACATGTGCTCAGCCCTTTTCTCTCCTCTTTCCTGCCAGAACCATATTTCTGTCTGGCTCTTCAATAAACTGCAACCTTCTTTCTAAAGCAGTCGCCATGTCGTTTATCCCCGGCTTGGACTGGACCACGATGAAGTCTTTTCTTTCAACAGAATCACTGCAATGACCCTGGGATACTGCAACCGTCATAAATACGAGTCAGTTGCCAAGCGTCTGAATTTTGATCCCGTAATCACACCCAGGGTGAAAAACGGTCATGAATTCCCTTTTTTTCAGCGCCGTTGTAACTTCGAACGGTCACTAAATGAACTGTTGTACGTTGAGGACTGCCTGAATGTAATTTTACTAATTGCAAAAAAAAATATTAATGGCCATTTTCGTAGCGCACAGGCGGAATCCTTCTTCATCTTCCAATTTCTCTTCTCTTTTCGGGTGGTAAAAATCCATCTGTCATGCCTGATACAACTGCATAGCTGGATATTTTACCCCGTTTCTCCGTTATGTCATTTTATTTTATTTATTACCTATCCTCTCCTTCCTGCTTCCCTGTCGGATGGATAGCCCCGAAGAGGCTTCTGAGAAGCTGGGATGCCGCAGATTAAAAAATAAGAAAGCAGCAAAAGAAAACACGAATAAACCGTCACAGCTCATCATGAACCGGCAGAAAAAAAAATGTCCTATTAAAACAGCCGTATCAGAGAGATGGCTTAGCACCTCCCATGAGGTTATTTTTAGCAGAATAACAACAGAATTGGAAGGGACCTTGGAGGTCATTTAGTCCAACCCCCTATTTCAGTAGGAGACCCTATACAATTTCAGACAAATGGCTGTCCAGTCTCTTCTTAAAAGCCTCCAGGGATGGAGCATCCACAACTTCTGGTGGCAAGTTGTTCCACTGGTTAATTGTTCGGACTGTCAGGAAATTCCTCCTTAGTTCCAGGTTGCTTCTCTCCTTGATTAGTTTCCATCCAGTTGCTATTGGAAGACTGCTATCATATCATCCCTAGTCCTTCTGTTTTTAGATTAGATGACATAGCCAGTTCAGAATACAGAATAACAGAATTGGAAGGACCTTGGAGGTCATAGGGTTTCCTACCTTAGCAGGGGGTTGGACTAGATGACCTCCAAGGTCTCTTCCAACTTTATTATTATTATTACTATTATTATTATTATTATTATTATTATTATTATTATTATTATTATTATTATTATTACTACTACTACAACAACTACTACTACTACTACTACTACTACTACTACTACTACTACTACTACTATTTCCAACCCTTGCTCAAGCAGAAGTCTCTATACAATTTCAGTCCAATGGCTGTCCAGTCTCTTCTTAAAAACCTCCAGTGTTGGAGCATTCACCGCTTCTGGAGGCAGGTTGTTCCACTGGTTAATTGTTCTAAGTGTCAGGAAATTTCTCCTTAGTTCTAGGTTGCTTCTCTCCTTGATCAGTTTCCATCCATTGCTTCTTGTCCTGCCTCTTCTGGTGCTTTGGAGAATAGCTTGGCTCCCTCTTCTTTGGGGCAGCCCCTGAGATACTGGAAGACTGCTATCATGTGGCCCCTCGTCCTTCTCTTCATTAAACTAGACAACCCCAATTCCTGCAATTGCTCTTCATATGTTTTAGCCTCCAGTCCCCTGATAGGTACAATGGAAATAGATGATAGATAGATAGATAGATAGATAGATAGATAGGTAGGTAGGTAGGTAGGTAGGTAGGTAGGTAGGTAGGTAGGTAGGTAGAGAGAGAGAGAGAGAGAGAGAGAGAGAGAGAGGTGGATGGATGGATGGATGGATGGATGGATGGATGGATGGATGGATGGATGGATGGATGGAT
>NW_015412359.1:0-1861 GCF_001527695.2 Protobothrops mucrosquamatus | reverse complement strand
TCTTTTGAAACATTTAGCAGTAGCATTTGGGTTTTACAGCAGAGACATTTCAGTACTGCATTTCCACTATGTATAACTTCAAACATTTTTAATACCTTCTGTGCTGTCTCCAAATCCTGCTGGTTCCATCAACCTATCTAAAGTAGTGAGATGATTAAGGCATTAGCTAGATGCAAATTATGAAGAGAACACAGCTGAAAATAGGAATGCAGCTGAACACATGGACAGTTTCACACTAGAACAGCTCTTTATGTGTTCAGCATTGCCATATAACTTAGAGATCACGATCAAATCATCATAAGGACCATGTAATGTGAAGTTCTTTACCCTGAAATCTTCTAAGCAAGTATTATAGCTAATCTATTCAGTTCTCTCTGTTGGACTCAGGGCCAACCTTGAGATAGGTTAAGGAAACCTAGGGTGCCAAGGCTTAGAGGATGCCAATGTGGTTTTCCTTCTGAATCCTTCTAAAATGCAAATCCTTGTTAAAAAGTTAAAAAAATGAGACATCAGTGCCCTTTAAAAACCTATGCTGGAGTTGCAAGCAAAATGGCTGATCCCATTGTCTCAAACCCTTGGAAAATCACTGTTCTGCAGTCTCCTCAAAAAGAGCAGCCATCTGGAGCACAAGTGGGGGATCTCCCATCCTCTCCTTATTCATAGAGTTTTCAGTGAATCGGTCTATTCATCAGTTCCTTGGTCTTTACCGCAGTCATTGGCTCTGATTTCACAAAACCAATTCACCATACCTTATAAGTCCATTTTATTATCTACATTCCCAATTACTTAACTCAGATTGAGAAAAGATGGTGGGGATCATCTTCAATTTCCAAAAAGCTAATATTTACAGAAAATAGGCTACGGATTATCATATTTCTCAAGCTATATAATGGAGAAGCTGCTGCACCAGCGCATGGCAAAACAAGGCCTAAATTTGGCTCAAATTCTGGTGATCTTGCTTTCTTGCTCTCCTACATTGTCTCAGGTGAAAGCAAGCACCTCACATATATACCCTATCATGGCCACAGTCTGCCATGATAGGGTATATATGTCCAGTACAGGGTGATGACTCAGGAGTATCTCTGGTATAAGCATTGAGGGAAGGTACCTTCAGTGCCGTCTAGTTGCTCTGTGTGAAAGAGACATTTACACATTCAGTTTCAATAATTCCTAGATATTATTGCACAGCTATGATTGCACCTTGATGGAAAACTAGGCATGTACCCTCACCACTACCCATACGTAAAGCCACATTTTCTTCTTATGTAAGGGAGGAGCCTTGGTGCCTGGTCAAGATTAGCAAACTGCTGTCTTACTTCCAGTGATAGTTCTGCTGCGTTGTGAATGAGGCACTTTCTATTGCTTTCCTAAACATTCATAGAGATAATGCCCAATAAACTAGAACAGGGCTTTTCAACCAGTGGTACGGGTACCACCTGTGGTACATTGGCACCTGGCAGGTGGTACGCGACCATCCTAGAAAAGTGGTAGCGGGGGAGGGGAATAAGCTGAACTGGTGGTAGCACCGCACAAGCCTGAGCGAGAGATGGCTGGAGCTGCAGGGCTGTCAGGGCTCAGCGGAAGCACCAGGATCAGTGCCGCTTTCCAGCTGATCGGCGCTTCTTCGGGGCTGTCAGGGCTGTGGAAGCGCCAGGATCAGCACCAGGCTCCAGCTGGAAAGCAACACTGATCCTGGTGCTTCTGCTGAGCCCAGAAGAAGTGCCGATCAGCTGGAATGTTGCAACATCTCCAGGGTCTTGTGATTTACATTCAGATGCTTGGCAACTGATTCATATTTATGACGGTCACAGTGTCCCAGGGTCATGTGAAGTGACCAAAACCTGCTGCAACCACCCAGCAG
>NW_015412358.1:0-1861 GCF_001527695.2 Protobothrops mucrosquamatus | reverse complement strand
AGCCTTACTCCTTTTTTTTGTAAGTCACACATGGAAAACACATGAAAAAAAAAGTTGGGGTTTCAATTGTGCAGACACCATGGCCATCTTGAATTCTTGGCCCTATGCAGATGTCCTGCATCCAACTACTTTGATTCAAACTATTTTTAAACAAGTTCCAATCCATTTTTCAAATGCTTTTACAACAAGTTCAACAGATATGGTACAAGTGTCAAGTTAACATTACTTGCAAGTGCATAATTATTCTCAGGCTAGTTGAGAATTCAGGAAATATTGATCAAGATGGAGGAACAATTTACTGACTTAAAATCATTGTAACATTTGACTGCGAAATGCAAAGCTCCTTCTGCTACAAAAGAATCCAACTTTCATTTATTGTCTAGTTTTACAAAAGAATTTGTCATTTTTTCCAATTGCTTTTGGTTTTTTTTAAATCCAAGTGAAATTGTAAATTGATAATATCTTCATTTGTCCTGGATTTGTACATATAAACTATAGTATCTAATCCATTCCAAAGACTGATTATTTCAGGGTGGGGGTTTTTTTGAGCTTGTGTTCTTGCTTTTTGTTTTAACTTTCCTTTTTGGTAAATCTTAAATGTAGCATGGTTTCTTCTATGATTCCCTTAACTGTAACATGGTTGAATAGAATGGGCATAATTTGCATTTCTGTAAAGCATTTACAGTACATCTGGTTTTCCATCATTAATGGCTTCTGAGGAGTCACAGTGGATAAAGGCTTCTCATGAAAATAAAAACAATCAAGCCGAAGAACAGACATTTAAAATAAATAAATCATAAAATAACCATTATGTGCATGCAAAAGCTTGGGAAAATAAAAAAGACTGTATATGGCGCCTAAAAATGCTAGACTCAGACATGAAAAATATGCCTGAGGATGTTGTTTCAAAGACTGGGTGCATGTTTTTAAGCATAATATTCCTCTACTGTAGAGGCAGACAGAGATTTTATACTTTTCTCTTGCAAACAACAATCTGGATGGATAGGGGCTTTGCTTAGAAAGCATTTGCCCTCAGTCTGGAAAAAAAAAGATCAAGTGTAATCTTATTACAATCCTACACATTTTAGGAAATAAAGAACTAGGACAAAATTTTTGTCTGTGAACTTGCTCCCTTCATATTTTCATCACACAATATTGGCTTTATCAGACAGCATTATGTAAATGCCTATGTATATTTGATCAAAGTGTTTAGCATTCATTGATTGCTATTCAGTCCTTCATTCAAGCTTTAATCTCTTCATCTTGTTACACATAGGAGAAGAGGGAACAGGTAAGGTAATAATAAGTGAGAAAGAGATTCATTGGTTCACTTTTCTGTTTATTGTTTTAATTCTTACACTGGAAGATATACAGGCATCAGTGCGCGCACACACATAATTTGAGCAGTGTTTACAAAACAATTAGGCACTATCAGGGTATGCAACAATTTCAACACCAGTGCAGATGGTTCTGTGAGAACTGTACATACTGTATATAGGTACACAAATTAAAGTATTGGATCATACTGTACCAGGAAGTTCTCCATATAAACAGAAAACAATTGTCTGTCTTGTTGCTTGAACAGTTTGGCAAGACCATTCCTTGGGTCCAATTCAGGTAGAGTTGTAATTATAGACTATTATTCCCTAAAACCAGTAGTATTTTCAAATCTAAATTTCAGAGAACCAAAGAAATTTTATTTTGTTTGCCAAACATTGTATTAATACTTCTGCTTTGGGCAACAAACATGGAAGTTTTTCAGATGATTAAGAGAAAATAACAGTAAAAAAGATAAGAACACACCTGGGAACTTGTTCTAGCTAATACATTAAGGTTCATTTAACTTTTTTAAACACAGTGC
>NW_015412357.1:0-1861 GCF_001527695.2 Protobothrops mucrosquamatus | reverse complement strand
ACCGGCACTGTCTGGTTGACGGCACCCTGAGGAGACCCGCTCTGTGGGAGCGTATCGGCCGGTGAGAGGTGATCTGTGGCAGAAGGCGGTCTCGGAGGTAGCCAGGTCCGATGCCATGGTGCGCTTTAAAGATGATAATCAACACCTTGAAGCGCACCCGGAAGGCCACAGGCAGCCAGTGCAGCTCGCGCAGCAGCGGCGTTACATGGGAGCGACGAGTCGCTCCCATCACCGCCCGCGCGGCTGCATTCTGGACTAGCTGGAGCCTCCGAGTGCTCCTCAAGGGGAGCCCCATGTAGAGAGCGTTACAGTAGTCCAAGCGGGAGGTGACAAGAGCATGAGTAACTGTGCGCAAGGCATCCCGGTCCAGAAAAGGTTGACCCCTCCTCTTTGTGAGACCCCCTCAAATATTGGAACACTGCTATCCTGTCTCCCCTGGTCCTTCTCTTCACTAGACTAGCCATGTCCAGTTCCTGTAACCGTTCTTCATGTGTTTTAGCCTCCAGTCCCCCTTGAACGTCTCCCTGTGCTTAAGATGGAAAAGTCTGGAATTAGGTGTCATGAACCCCCTTGGAGGAATCCTGATCACAGAAGACGAGATGTGGAGCCCTTGGGATGAGGGGAAGCTTCTTTGCCTGTTGTCTTGAGTTTTGGTAGGGATTCAGGAGACTTCCACTTCTGGGTTTGCAGAGGTGTTCATTGCTCAAGACAGAGAATGCACAAAAACGCAACCCTTCAAGATTCGGGAGGGATTAAACAGTGATGAGTTTCTCCTGAATTAGCCAAACTACATGGGAACCGATGAGCAGCAGAATTAGGGCAGAATCTTCTGTTGATTGTCAGCCCAGCCTTAAGATTATTTGTTTCAACCTTTGGTGATCGGAGAAATTAGGAGTGGACGACTTCTCTAAATTTCTTAGGAGGAAGAAGAGGAAATTCTTCAGTCATGATGTCCAGAACTGCTCCCTGGAGGGGGGTTTTTTTACTTCTGAAATCTTCCCTTTTGGGAGTAAAGGAAGGGTGAGAAACCAGGGACGTTGCAGGTGGCTGGAAAGAGGATTTCCTGTTACCCCTTTCCTGGCGTCAGAATCCGAACAGGGCGCCAAAAGGACTTTCCTCCTGATCTTTCCCCTTGGAATTGAATTGAAAGTTGGGAAGCTGTAGCAACGAGAGGAAGGATATCCCCATTTCCTTCATTCACCTAGTTCAGGGGTAGGCAACCTTGCCTCTTTTATGACTCGTGGACTTCAACTCCCAGAATTCCTGAGCCGGCATGGCTCAGCTTGGAAACCTCTCCCTTTCCCCTCAGCATGGCTGGTTCAGGAATTCTGGGAAAGAGTGCAGAGAAGAGCAACAAAGATGATCAGGGGACTGGAGGCTAAAACATATAAGGAACGGTTGCTGGAATTGGGTATGTCTAGTTTGACGAAGAGAAGGACGAGGGGGGACATGATAGCAGCCTTCCAGTATCTCAGGGGCTGCCCCAAAGAAGAGGGAGTCAAGCTATTCTCCAAAGCCCCTGAAGGCAGGAGAAGAAGCAACGGATGGAAACTAACCAAGGAGAGAAGCAACCTGGAACTAAGGAGAAACTTCCTGACAGTGAAGACAATTAACCAGTGGAACAACCTACCTCCAGAAGCAGTGAATGCTCCAACACTGGAGGTTTTTAAGAAGAGACTGGACAGCCATTTGTCCGAAATGATGTAGAGTTTCCTGCCTGAGCAGGGGGTTGGACTCGATGACCTCCAAGGTCCCTTCCAACTTTATTATTATTATTATTATTAAATGAGTAGGAGAGCAGCTTTCTCTGTGAATATAAATTTCGCCCACATTCTCTTTTTTCCTTGGAAAAAAAGTTTTG
>NW_015412356.1:0-1861 GCF_001527695.2 Protobothrops mucrosquamatus | reverse complement strand
TCTTCCAATTTTGGGCTATCAGCAAACGGGCTGCAGTTATACAATAAAGCATCAAATTTATTTCTTTTGCATCTAAATCTTGCACAATACCTAAGAGAAACAGCTGTGGGAGAAAAATAATCCTTTTTTTAAAGATTTGCTGTAAGTTCCACCACAATTGTATCCAAAAGGCCTTAATAACCTTACAAGTCCACCACATTAACGCTGTTACTTCTGTGGCAGATGAAAATATAGCCCCCTCCTCATCTAATAAGATAGGGCTAGAACAGTGGTTCTCAACCTGTGGGTCGGGACCCCATTTGGGGTCGATCGACCATTTCACGGGGGTCGCCAAGCAAGGCTGTCCGCCATTTTTTTTGTCCGCCATTTTTTTGTCCGCCATTTTTTTCCCCTTTTCCGGCGGGTGCCTTACCTCCCTTGGGCTGGGCCAACTGGTGGTCGGCCTGCTCCGTCTCTGCCGCTTGCCAGCTACGCCTCGGCCGGCGCAGGGGGCGGAACCACGCATGCGCGGCGCTCCCGGGCAAGGAAAGTCCTCGACTTACGACCGGTTGGGTAGTCCTCGACTTACGACCGGTTTAGTCCTCGACTTACGACCGGTTTAGTCCTCGACTTACGACCAGTTTAGTCCTCAACTTATGACCGGTTGGGGTCGCAGCATTAAAAAGGTTGAGAACCACTGGGCTAGAACAAAGCTGAAATGGCCCCCTCCCCAGAAGTGATTTGAAGCTTTGAACTTGATGCTGTTTCTCAATAAGGACGTACTATTTGTAATCTGCTGAGCTTTGTGCAATATGAAATTGCACAGTAGGTAGTTCTGTGTACATTTGGAACAGGAGTATTGTAACCGTGGGAAAAGAGGAACTGAAAGTAGCTGATGTATGGAAGTTTCAGATGGGGACTGTCTTACAAAGTAAGAATTATGAGTGGATGGTCGGTAGCAGAAAAGTGTAAAAATGTTGGTTTAAGTCTGGCTCGGGGCCACTGGCCTATAGCTGTCTTTTTGGAATCTGCTATGCCCTATAGCAGGGGTAGTCAACCTTGGCTCTTTTAGGACTCGTGGACTTCAACTCCCAGAATTCCTGAGCCAGCTTAGCTGGCTCAGGAATTCTGGGAGTTGAAGTCCACGAGTCCTAAAAGAGCCAAGGTTGACTACCCCTGCCCTATAGTCCTCACTGCAATGGGTTGCCAATGTAAGTGATGTTTGGATGCTAAAGAAATGAATCTGATGTTAAATCTCATAACAGCTGCAAGACTATTGGTAGCTCAAAATTGGAAGACGGATCGTTTGCCTACTGTAGAAGAATGGTCTCTTAAAGTGTCAAATTTAGCAGAAATGGCTAAGATTTCTGCTTATTTAAAGGATCAAACACAGGAAAGATATATTTCGGTTTGGAGAAGATGGATAGATTATATTCAGAATAAATATGGGACTGAAAAGTTCCATTCGGTGTTTGAGTAAATTTTACAGTATTGTTATTGTGAATACTTTATTATTATTGTGTTTAATTTTAAATTATCTAAATTTATTTTAAAAGGGAGTTAAAGCGTGTTATAGATTTGCTTACATAATTAGCTGGATAATGTTATTTAGATTATGATTAATATATTTGTAACCCTGTGAACAGCTCTGGGAAGTGGGGGGGTGGGGGGTTTTGGGGGGTGGGGAACATTTATTTTGTAAATGTTATAAAACTTTTAATAAAAAAAATGTAAGTGATGTTATTCTGCTACGTTCCAAATTGTTAGAAAAATAAACCTCTGAATCTCCAAGTAAGAACGATTGTTTTGTGTCGCTGTCTTGCCTTTTCCACTGGGTTTTCCCACGACACTTCGCTGAGTAATGAAATGTATTGATTAGTGT
>NW_015412355.1:0-1861 GCF_001527695.2 Protobothrops mucrosquamatus | reverse complement strand
ATGGCTGGTATTTCTTCAGAAGGCAAAATCAACTTCTTTCCTTACATGGAACATCCCTTTACAAAAGTTATTCCAAATGGAATGGTAGTTAGTCATTGGGCCAGTAGTTGGCTGTGAATGGAAAAGGCCATGAAATGCACCAAGAAATGGATACTACTTCCCCACAGCAAAGTGTGTGTTGTGAAATCCTTTCTTCAAGGGACACAGTCTACAATAGCTTCATATGAAAAGAAGTCTAGAAATACCTCCCAAAAGATGGCAGAGGAATAATATATTTATCTTTATCACCTAAATAGTAAAGAAATGATGGAGATTTATAGTGGTATTAGATTGAAAGCTTAAACCCTGGGAGCTTTATGAAGACTTTCACCATGTGCATCTCTCCCTGCTCATTCTCAGGATTTTGAGAAATTTCAGGGTATATTTCTTATTTCAATTACATATTCACCTTACTAAGATATGAGCATGCCGTTCTCTTTTCACCACTCTTAAGGAGCTGGGAGGTGAGATCTGATTGCTAACCATGAAAAATCTCAGCCATCCAAGGTACACCAGGTCATCAGACAGACACTGTAAGAATTATAGAAATGCTACTTTATTGTTGTAGGGTATAATAACAGATTTTTGTAAGCCTGTCAGAGTTTCCTACTGCCCTCTCTTATAAAAAAGATGGTGTGCAACCAAAGTACTCTGTTTCCTTTTCTCCTCCTTGCAATAATCCACAGATCAGTGAAGATCCTGGATCCATCGACTACTTCTTTCCCCATCTTCTGGAAAGAGTGCAGGCTAATCTTTGTTTTACCATCATGTATTTTTTTTTTCTTCTTTCTAAACATGGATAAAGCATTGGCAGTATAAAGGTTGAAAGCTAAGATTTTGTCCAATCTAGTAGCTTTTAGCTTCAGTTCTAAGTGGGTTTTTTTAGCAAGCTAGATTGGATTGCTAGCTTCCCCACAACAACCCATTAGAATCAGATTTACATTGAATAATTAGAGAAGGGGTCATTGAATACTGCCACTTTATCGTTAATAGTAACTAGTATCAGTACTTGAAATTCTTCCAAGATTGTGGATTAGGAATGAGCAAAACTTTTCAAGTTAAAAATGTTGCAAGCTTGAAACAAAATTCATATGTTCCAAGAGATTATGTTGAGTCCGATCAAAACATGCTAGTAAAGAAATGCTCCATCCTGACCTTGAGAAAGGCTGCTCAGGATATTTCAAGCTTCAAAAAAAAAAATCCAAGTACAAGTTGAGAATTTTGTTTCAAGATTGCAAGACTTGAGCCTTTTTAAGTTTTCTTCTTCCTGAAGGAACAGAGCCAGCTTGACTACTTCAACAGAATATTTTGAGAGGTGTTCCAAAATCAAAACAAAGTACATTGTACACAACTATATAATGAATCTCCCTTTTCAAAAAAGAGAGAATTGAAGCCTATTCATCTGTGTCAGAGCATGCACAATCTTATTGTGCTGAGGTAACCCAGGAGTAAGTACAGTAAGTAGTGGTTTGTATTAAATGGTGGTTTATATTACACTATCTATAATATACACTAGGAACAAATACATACATGTGGTAATGCAGCAAACTCCAACATACAGCAGTTACAGCAGGAAATGGATGAGAGAGAGAGACATTCCAGCAAAAGCCTTCCCTTTTATACTTATTTATTTATTTATTTATTTATATTTAAACTTCTATGCCGCCCTTCTCCCCAGAGGGACTCAGGGCGGCTCACAGCATGTTAAAAAACAACACAAAAAAACATTTCCCCTATAAAACCAATTAAAAGCAAATATATTAATAGCTGTGTCATATTTAAAATCTTTGAAAATTTTTAAAAATTATTCCCTATTTAAAAT
>NW_015412354.1:0-1861 GCF_001527695.2 Protobothrops mucrosquamatus | reverse complement strand
GGCACGACTCGGTCCAATGCAGCGGCGGCAGTTGTCTCCCAGGCCGCCGCCTGGTTTTCCGCCGAGTCGTGGACCAGATCCTCCGGATATGGCCCAAGCTCCGTCAGGAACCTTTCAGGGTCCATCAGTCGCCTGGGACGGAACCATCTAGGCGGTTCCGTCTCCCTGCGGCGAGGGGGCGCGGTCCGGAAGTCCATCCGGAGGTAAAATATAATCCCAAATGTCAAAGTTGGAATGTGCTATCCCAATCTTATTACAAATGATCCAACCTTGAAATATGATGTTTTAGATCTGGAACATTTCAATTTCATCATATTTTATATATTTCTAATTATTTGTTGAGATTAAGAATGGGTTCTTATAACATACTGTATATGTTCTGTCTTCAAGACCCAGACATTTTTGGAAATTTCTGATATTCCAAAATACAGCAGCAAAAATCCTTTGCTATCATTTCTTGCATAGATTTATACAAAAAAAAAATCTAGTTTTGTCCTTTTTACTGACTGACTCTCTTTTTGGCTCTTGACACAGTTCAAAATATTGATGCTTTTAAAATTCAAAATTATCTGGCCATGTAGGCCTGAAGGACTATCTCTTTTGATGTGAATCTATTCAAGCACTTGTATTGTCTGGTCTCTAATTTTCTGTTTGGTAGGAGAAGTGAATGGTGCCTGAAAGGTCTTCTAATAATGACCTTTGGTTTCCTCTTCCTTGCAAGTTTGAAAAACAAAATAGTGGTCAATGGAATCCATTCATTAAAATTAATGTGACTGCTAAATCAGTGGCATTTTCTACAGAAACCTTAAAAAGATTAATTTAATGAAAGGCAGTGAGTTACTGCTCTAGATTAGCACTTCTCCCAAAATGTGTTTTCAAGTATACATGGCCATATTATATATTCTAGAACAGTCTTTTTCTAATCAGCTGCTCTCCAGCATATAATGTATATCATTCCCTGTTTGAGAATGTTTGCTTTTGAAATAGAGGTTGCTTCTGTTTCTGGGATGATTAGTCTAGATGCAACTAAATTAGAGCTGAGAAGGTAGTTAAGTATACAATATATTGCATACAAGAATGCTTTATTTAATATTTCCCTTATTTTAACAGATTGAAGCAAGTTTAACTGTTTGCCATTGGATCCAAAGACCTAGCAAGTAGGAATCCATTCAAGAATCCATTCAGCAAGTGAAAATAGTAGTAGAAAATCAATTCTAAAAAATATTTAGAAAGAGTGCAAAGAAGAGTAACAAAGATGATTACGGGTCTGGAGGCTAAAATATATGATGAATGGTTGCAGGAACTGGGTATTTCTAGTCTAACAAACAGAAGGATTAGGGATAACATGACAGCAGTTTTCCAATATTTGATCTGCTATCCCAGAGAAGAGGGGGACAACCTGAGGGCAAGACAAAAAGTAACTAGTGGAAACTTATCAAAGAGAGATCCAACCTAGAACTAAGGAGAAATTTCCTGACAGTGAGAACAACTTCCTTCAGAAGTTGTGGATGCTCCATCACTGGAGATTTTAAAGAAGAGATTGGATAGCCATTTGTCTAGAATGGTCTCGGGCAGGGGTTTGGACTAGAAGACCTCCAAGGCTCCTTCCATTATCTGTATTCTGAAAATAAAAATCTGGCTCTTTCTTTTCCTGGAAGGCTCTGCTGAATCTTGGTCCCTTATGAAAGTGAAAGAAATTCTTCAGTTTGCAGAGGATTAATATTTTGTATTGCATGATACTGAGTCTTTTTTTCTATACGTTGTCCTGAAACTGTAAAATGATGAAAGTATTTGTAAAAGGTTCTCTCTTCCTCAGTGATGGTAGAAGAGACAAACAGTGCAAGCAGATATGGAAATAGCA
>NW_015412353.1:0-1861 GCF_001527695.2 Protobothrops mucrosquamatus | reverse complement strand
TATAAAAAATGCACTTCTATGGGAAAAAATAAAAGTGAAAATCTATATTAAATTACCTGGATGGCTTTCAACAATGGAAGCATTGGCTTACCCACATTTAATTAACCACAAGAAAGTTGTGACCTATAAAGATATTTTGGACAATGAAGGGAAACTGAAAAACAGACAAGGTTTACAAGAACAAGGTATTAATTTATCATGGTGGCCATAGTTGCAAATTCAAATGAGATATGAAAAAGATGCTAAAAAAATGGGACTTTATAAAGGACAGAACTTGACCAGATACTGTTGAAAACAGAAGAAAAATTAAGAAACTCTATAAATATGTGTTAAAAATGGAAGAGGAACAAGTAAAAGAAGCAATGATAATGTGGGCAAAGAACTTTGGACATAATATAGAATGTGACTTCGTCGAAACGTCGCCAAGACACTTCTAATTCTACGCGGGAGAAAACCCGAACAACTATCTCAAACACTAAAACTACAACTAGTAAACATTGAGAAAGACCGAACACGAGTTAACAGTGGGAGGCGCCCTGGAAAGTAACACTGTGTAAAGATACCCGTGGAACCCGTGATTTCTACGTGACGGGGAGTACAGGCGGGTCTTAACAATTGTGGATTTATGTTTCGTAGGGGTGGTTGGAAAATTTACATTAAACCATTTGCTGCTGTCTTGGGGTCTCATGCCAGGGACCTCAGGAGCACAGAAGACCTTTAGGCCCAGTGGGACAACAGGACAGGCTTTGGCGGGAGATGTTGACCACCCCAGTGGATATGGAGACCTGAGCATAGGATGTATGATTCTGAGCACCCCATCCCCCCCAAAGGCCTGTTGCCAGGTGGGGGACGGCTCGAGAGGACAACAAGGCGAAGGGTGAGGAAGGATATCGGTGTCCCCATCTGTAGTTGCCCTTGAGGCACAACCCAGCAAAAGGCCCAGAAGGTACCTTCACCCAGCCTGAGCAGAGATGCTCAGGATCAACTCACTATAGTATCTACTCTTCCACCCTTAGTTTCACTACCATTTTAGGAAATTCCAGGATATCTGGGAGCACAAAAGGCTCCATATAAGAGAATAGGATGTATGTATGCACTGATAAAAGGAAAATAAATCAGTGATTTTTAACTAAAGAAACCAATTGGTTAAATTCTAAGAAGGAGTATTTGCCCGATACTCCTCAGATGAACGCCTCAGATCAGTCACTCACATCCGGACTTAATCAGCATAAGGCTTTGCAACAATTTGGTTGATGGGACACCCACTTCCACTGCATCAGGCAATACACAGCTTTGATGCATGAACTGCAGCAAACAAGGTGCAAGGACTCCGCAATCAAGTGAGACAAACGCTAAGAACGACGACATCTCCCATCGATGTCAGCTGTTACCTTTTCCGTTGCCATCGCAGTAAATGAAAAGCCAAGACAGGAGCAGCCCAGAAAACCACCAGACCAGATACCCGATTTTCAAACCTCTCCAAACTCACATGCTCCTGTATTTTCAGCTCCTGATATTTGATGAACTTGGACCCTCTGCTCTGCAGGTAGAGGCGGCCGCCAGCTCGGTTGGTCTGGCACTCGCGGCTAGGGCACATCAGCAGAGGCATGAAGCTGGAGGACTGGATCTGGGGGGGGGGAGAAGTGCAAAGAGATAGGAGGAGGGCCAGGCAGAGGGAACCCGGGGGGGGGGGGCGGGGATCCCGCCAGGCCTCCTACTCACCGGTTGGTAGGTCTCCGCACCGCACTGGTCGCAGCTGTAGGTGGCCACCACCATGCGGGGCTTCACTTCGGAGACTCGGGTGACGATGCCCCGGACCGTGACCAGCTTCCCGATGGCCTCCGCCTTCACCTCCCGGATC
>NW_015412352.1:0-1862 GCF_001527695.2 Protobothrops mucrosquamatus | reverse complement strand
CTTGCCACAGCTACTACGTGAATCACTGCAGTTTTTAAGTTAGTAAAACGTTTGATAAGTACATTTGGCTTTCCCGTTGACTTTGCTTGTCAGAAGGCCACAAAAGGGGATCACATGATCCCTGGAACACTGCAACCATTATGTTGAATCAGTTGCCAAGCATCTGAATTTTGATCACATGAGAATGGGGATGCTGCAACGGTTATAAGTGTGAAAAATGGTCATAAATCACTTTTTTCAGTGCCATTGTAACTTCAAATGGTCACTAAACAAACAGTTGTAAATCAAGGACTACCTGTACTTGAATGAAGCAGCATACAAGTCAAGGGTCAGGAATCAGTGATACAAGCAAAAGGTAAAAGGAATCCTGTAATGAGCAAGAGAGAACAATGGAATAATTAATTTCAGATGCTAACCCAACAACCAACAAGTTTGACCTGAAAAATTTTATAGTCTGGAATTCAAAGCCTTGCCTATGGCTCAGCTATAATTCACCTTTTTCCCAATCTGGGCACTCTCTAGAAAAGGTTTCCAGCCTCAGAATTCCATAATTTCCCTTGCTGGCTGGAAATTTTGAGCATTTAAGTCCATGTATCTGGTAGATACTCGTGGTGAAAGCTGAATGCCTTACTCAAAAGATAACTTTTACTCTTGAATAATCCTTTCATTTCCAAGGGGATTTTAATTTTTTAGGTAGATATTATCACCCATTTGTTAGGGCTGAGATAGGGTTTGGATCTTTCCTTGAACCCAGACAGGGAATCCTAGAAGACTTTCCCAGAGCATCTCTTGAAGTTCAGTATAGCAGAATTTCTTCTGGGAGACTGGAATTTATTGATTAATCCAGAATCAGTTTTCAAGATCCCCTGGCTTAGACAGTGTCTCCTCTTCTTCAGAAGAAAAATTACCCAGAGAGGTATGTATGAAGAAAGATCCAGAAGTGTTCCTTCAAATGTCATCACTCCTCTGAAATACATTCAGAGTGTGGGAGATTGTGCCAAGGACAAGAAAAGAAGAAGAGTATCTAGACACAAAAAATCAGCAGATGAGAGAAGTTGTTAGTGGCTTAACAAAGAAACTTACCAATGAAACCTGTTCTGTCAATGGAGATTCTCAATCTTCTAAGTTATGGTTGTCCCAAAGGTGCTTTTCAAAAGGCAACTGGACTTTCTTGGGTTTTTTCCTTGAAAACATTCCGCTTCTCATCCAAGAAGATCTGAAGAAGCTTCTTGGATGAGAAGCAAAACATTTTCAAGGAAAAAAGTCAGTGATGGGATTCACCTGGTTCGCACTGGCTCGGCAGAACTGGTAGCTAAATTTTGCTGAGTTCAGAGAACCAGCTGAATGCACACTGCTTCTGGAAGCCCAGTCTAGGCCTCAGAGGCCTGGAGGAGGCCTCCTAGGCCTAGAACAGCCCACTGGAAATGCATGGATGCCATTTCCGGAAGTCGATTCTAGGCCTCAGAGGCCCAGGCCTGCATCCAATAAGAGAACCGGTTGTTCAGGTATTTGAATCCCACCACTGAAAAAAGTCCAATTGCCTTTTGAAAAGCACCTTTGGGACAATGAAATCTGTCATGGAAATAGCCTGGGGGGGGGGGGAAGAAAACCAAAGGCTTCAAAGAGTCCCTATTTTAATAAATACATAAAGGTGGGCTGGAATGTCCCTATCTGCATTTTTAAATTCTGTACCCTAAACCTCAGCTCTTGGAATTAAAATTCATTTAAAAAAGAAATCCCTGTGTGAATCTTGCTTCCTGGATCATGTTCTGCAGTTAAAGCAAATCTTGAAGCAGATGTAGCAACATAGTGCCCTCCTAGATTTTGGGAGTTCAATCTGGCAGCATGGGCAATGCAGTGAA
>NW_015412351.1:0-1862 GCF_001527695.2 Protobothrops mucrosquamatus | reverse complement strand
TCTTATTAACCCAGAAAAAGAGCTGATTAAATCAAGCGATCGTTGAATCTTTTCCCTTATAAATAAGTTTACCTAGTGAAAATTAAGTTTTGTGTGTTTGCTTTTTTGTTTTTGTAATTTAAAAGATGTATTTAATTATCATGTTCGCTTGTGAATTTAAAAGTTTTCCTTTCTATTATGGCTTGTCGGCTTCCCCCCCTCCTCTCTAATGAGGCTCCAGTCAGCTATTGATAACTTTATTAGAGCTTAGGTCAATATTTCTTATACAACAGTTCTAATACATTTTATACAGATTTATAGATCCTTCTCACACTGGGATCAGTTGTAATTGATCGGGGCTCCGTCCCGTGGATGTTTGCTTCTCCCCAATTTGTTCTTTTTAAAATACTGTCGTTCTCCTTTAAGAAGCCACCGAAGCTGACCGTCTCGGTTTCCCTTCTGGGCAGAGCCCAAAGGTGGTCACCTGATTTGCAGGAAAAGGCGAGAAACTAACTTTCTCTTTCCTTATCCCGGCGGAGGAGGCAGCGATGGCGGCCGCAGCGTCCATGGAGGATTTGCTGGAAGAAGCCACCTGCTCCATCTGCCTGGAGTATTTCCAGGACCCCGTGCTCATCCCGGAGTGCGGCCACAACTTCTGCCGGGGCTGCCTGACCCGCAGTTGGGGGACGTCGGAATCGGAGGCTTCCTGTCCCCAGTGCAGACAGACCTTCGAGCCCCGCAACGTCCTGCCCAACAGGCAGCTGGTGCGGCTGGTGGAAATAGCCAGGCGATGCGGAGGCCCTTGGGGCGAGGACGGAGGGAGCCTCTGCCAGAAGCACCGGGAGCCCCTCAAGCTCTTTTGTAAGCACCACGAGACCCTCATCTGCGTGGTCTGCAACCTATCCCAAGAGCACAGGGGCCACTCGGTGATCCCGGCGGAGGAGGCTTTCCAGGAGTACCAGGTAGGAATCCGCCAGGGGGAATCCCTGCGGAGGGCCATCCAGATCCTGGGCCTTCCAGGCAATCCTTGAACTACTTTACTTGTTTCCTCTGTTGTCCGCAAACCGGGTTTAGCCTGGCGCAGATGCCAATCAGAACCAGGCAGGAGTTCGAGGAACTTTTATTGAAGTATTTCAGCAAAAGGCTCTAAGAAGCTAAAGGAGCCAAGACCCCCGAACCATATACAAATACAAATTTGATACAGTTAAGATGAAGGAAGTTGAGAGATTACGGCTTTTATTGATTTTTTTAATACAATTCAATAGTGCTTATTCAACAAACGTGTTGTCTGGGTTTATCATTCACTAATACAAATTAAATTCCTAATCGCTAGTTAGTTTCTCCGGCCATTGATAAAATAAGTCCCAAGTTTGAAAATATTCTTTTTCTTCTTTTTCTTTCAATCTCAAAGTAAGTCTGTCCATTTCTGCACAGTCTAATATTTTTTTAATTATTTCTTCCTCCAATGGTATTTCTTCATTTTTCCAATATTGTGCAAATATAAGTCTTGCTGCTGTTATCACATGCAAAATCAGATATATACTTCGTTTTTCAAGCTTTTCTGGCCAAGTATGTATTTTTGTCCAATATTTCTTTGCTTTAATACAGGGGTGTCACGTTCGGAGTTTGACATGTCTGCTTTAACACATGTCCACCATACATGATAATAACTACCTGGTTTTTGATTACATTTCCAACATTTATCTGACATATTTTTAAACATTTTTGCTAATCTTGCTGGTGGCAAGTGCCATCTATAAAACATTCTATATAAGTTTTTTTTATAAGAGGTTGACATTGTCAGTTTGTAATTTCTTTCCCACAGGCTTTGCCATTTCTCTAAATCTATATTATATCCAAAACTTTTTACCCATATTATCATT
>NW_015412350.1:0-1862 GCF_001527695.2 Protobothrops mucrosquamatus | reverse complement strand
TCCGTGGTGCACCAAATGGGCTATAAGAGGAAACAGGAGGAAGAGCCTCAACCAAGGCAGAAATGGAAGGGTCTCAGGCCTAAGGACTTTCTTCCTTTCATGAAGATGAAACTTGATTGATTCAGCCTTCCAGGTTTCTGTTACTGTAACTTTGTAATAAAAGTAATGTAAGTCCTAAATACATCAGAATTTCATTATAATTCGTCACCTGTTCCTGATCTGCTGGATCTTTAACCAAAATATCACATTATGTTTTCTTGTTCTTCTAATGGCCTCACTTGCAAAATTCTTCGTTTCAAATCCAATTGTTATAAATGAACCCTTTGTGGCCAACCTCTTTGGCTTCTTCAGGTAAGTGTCGAAATAGGTTCTAGCTAACTGCTGGTTCTAACAAAGACTCTATGAAGCAAAGCTTAGGCCAAGTGATTCGGATGGACCAGCACTGGGTGAAGCTAATTCATGGCTCCTTTGCAAAAAGCCTTTAATAATTACCTAATAAATTAATAGGTCAGACCCTCAGTGGAGTGGCTGCAGGTTCCCAAAGTCTTCAAGGGCAAAGGCTGTGTAAAGAGACTCTACCCCAGAGCTAGCTTTGAGGGGCCCCCAACCCCGCCTCCAGATGGGGGTCCTACCGGGCCTCTCCTGGAAACCCGCAGACTGGCACCCAGGGAGCTTCTGAAAGACCAGGGAGGCCGAGGCTGCTCAGGCAAACATTTTATTGGAGAAGAGCGTCTGATGGGTGAGGTTGGAAGGGTCACACCCCCATTTCCCCCCCAAGGCAGAAATCAGAGAAGCCTTGCTCTCTTCACCTCTCACTTGGTGCGGTAGAAGGTGCTGGAGCCAACCCTACAATGAAACAGGAGGGAGGGAAATGTCAAAATTCACGGTGGCATTATTGGTGTCCCTTCCCCAGGCTGAACATCATCACACACACACACACACACACACCGTATTATTCCCTGGGAGAATGAAAAGGGGGGCAAAGGAAATGGATGCTCCGGTTCTCAGGGATGGTGAGGGCCGTGTATGTCCCCAGCAAGGCATTGCAGGCCACGTCTGATGAAGGGAAGGACACTGACCCAAAGCAGGCTGGGCGAATTCTCCTCAGTCTTTGGGGGCCTCCCTTGAAGCAGCTCCATCCAGTTGTCCGAGAAGGTGTCCTCTTTGGAGGGGAGCAGAAGAGCTGCAGGCCTTGTGCTCAGGGAAGGCACCCGGTGGCCTCTTAGCCCCATACAAATATGGGGGCTGTGCTGGGCTACTGCTCTCCGATTTGAGTAGAGCAATTAATGCCAAATCTGAGTGTTGCCAGCTGTGGGCAACCCAGACTGTGTTGCCACTCAAACCACATTTGTCAGTGAGAACGACCTGGGGAACCTCCTCAAAAGCTTTGCTGTGTTTCTTTGTGGGGGAAGTGGCAGAACCGGAGTCTCCAGCCTCTCCCGCAGGAGCTGCTCAGCTCTGGGTGCGGAAACATCCCGAGAGAGGCAAACCCGTTTGGGGCGCCCTTTCAAGAGCCACTTTGGGTGGGGGTGGAAGAGAGAGAGAAAGAGATGTGTCCAGGGCCCCTTTAGTTAGGGGGCACAGCACTTCAGCTCCTGCGGTTCCTTACCTGGTCGCCCCCCAATCCTCTGCAGTGGATTCCACCTTCTCACGCATCAGCCAGGTTGTCCTCAGCTGCTCCTCTCCGTTCTTGTCCCTCAGATACTGGCCCGCAAAGACAGAGATGGCTTCTGAGGGAGGAGACTTTAGATACTGGCCCGCAAAGACGGAGGTGGATTCTGAGGGAGGAATCGGCCAGCGAGTCACTGACAGGTCAACGTTGTTGTACCAATTGGGGGGGGGATATATTTCCCATAAAGACC
>NW_015412349.1:10760-12622 GCF_001527695.2 Protobothrops mucrosquamatus | reverse complement strand
AAGAAGGAAAGAAAGAAAGAAAGAAGGAAGGAAGGAGTTGGTTAAGATTGGGAGGGAGGAATGGGTTAGGATTGGGAAGGAAGGAAGGAAGGAAGGAAGGAAAGAAGGAAGGAAGGAAAGAAAGAAAGAAGGAAAGAAAGAAAGAAAGAAGGAAGGAAGGAGTTGGTTAAGATTGGGAGGGAGGGAGAAGTGGGTTAGGATTGGGAAGGAAGGAAGGAAGGAAGGAAAGAAGGCAGGCCCTAAGCAAGCAACATTCCCTTTCTGATAAATCCAACTTGTTCCGGCCGTGATCCGGAGGGCCACCGTCCATCTTCTAGCCCCTAAATGGAAAGGGAAGGGCCCCCAGCCCCACTCTCTCGTGCCCTCCGAGGCTTCAGGCCGCATCCTCCAGGGACTCCTCCGGCTTGGGCGCCCTCCTGGCTGTCCGGCTCAGCCTGGTCTTTGCAATCCGGAAGAGCCGCTTTCTGAAGACCTGCCCTGAGCAGCAGCAGCTCCCATCTCCTCTCAGGGGTCAATGGAAGAGACCCCCCCTGGAGGAAAAGCAGGCCTTGCTCCGCTGAGATCACCCGCCCAACCGTCTCTGGAGCTTAGCTCTTTTCGCTAAGAAATGGGGCTTCCGCCAAGGGGCCAAAATGAATGGGGAAAACACCGCAGCTGGGGGGGGGCTGCTCCTAAAAACACATGTCAGCATCCCTGCAGCCCAAGAGAATTGGGGTGAGGGGCTTTGAGGTCTCTGCTTGGACTCTACTTCTTCAAGAAAACCATCAAGCTCAGAGAGCAACAAGGACCCCACAATCCTCCTCCTCTTCCTCTTCCTCCTCCTCCTCCTATCCTCTCCACAAACCCCACTTCCTTCTAGCACTGATGATGTTCCCTAGTTGGGCCATGAAACATCTGCAAGAAAACAGCCAAGCTCAGAGAGCATCAACGACCCCACAGTCTTTCTTTCCTTCCTTCCTTCCTTCCTTCCTTCCTTCCTTCCTTCCTTCCTTCCTTCCTTCCTTCCTTCCTTCCCTTCCTTGCTTCCTTCCTTCTTTCCTTCCTTCCTTCCTTCCCTCCCTCCCTCCCTCCCTCCCTCCCTCCCAAGGAAACCACGGTGATGTCTTTCCAAAGGCCAGCCCGTCCGACAGGCCAAGCATACAGTAGCCTCATCTATAGGTGCTCACCTTCACACCGATGGGATATATTTTTCTGTTCCTGCCTCCCCCGCTCTCTCTCTCTCTCTCTCTCTCTCTCTCTCTCTCTCTCTCTCTCTCTCTCTCTCTCTCTCTCTCTCTCTCTTAGCCTGATTTATCCATGATAAAACCACAATAATGTCAGCAGATTTCCATCGGCAGCCGTAATGGACCTTGACTACATACACTTACAGAGAGAGAGAGAGAGAGAGACATGGACATACCTGCCTTTAATGCAGTCAAGGTCCATTACGGCCAGCAATTCCGGAGCGTTTCGGCGGTTTTATGGCGGATAAATCAGGCGGCCCAGCAGGTACCGGAGGGGTCGCTGAGCGCCCCGGCCTCTCCGCACACCGAGAGGGGCAGAACTTGGCCCCGCTCCCTAATTGCGTCCTGAAGGGGGGAAACTGCGGGAGGGTAAAATGCAAATTGCTATGGCAAATCTAGGCAGCATACTAAAAAGCAGAGTTTAGTTTAGTTTAGTTTTAGTTTTATTCAATTTATACCCCGCCCTTCTCCTAGCGGACTCAGGGCGGCTTACAGCAAGTTAAAAAACAGACAAACCATACAAAATACTAAGTTTAAAATACAATTAAAATGAAATATTGATTTTTTGCCGTTTCTTTTTAAAATTATGTTAAAAACCAAATTAAAATCAAATTAAAATCAAATTAAAATATCCCTTAG
>NW_015412349.1:0-1385 GCF_001527695.2 Protobothrops mucrosquamatus | reverse complement strand
CCTGAGCCAGCATGGGGGAACTATGGCCCCCTCATGACTGGTGGACTTCAACTCCCAGAATTCCTGAGCCAGCATGGGGGAACTATGGCCCCCTCACGACTCATGGACTTCAACTCCCAGAATTCCTGAGCCAGCCGTGCTAAGGGGAAAGGGAGAGGTTTCCAAGCTGAGCCATGCTGGCTCAGGAATTCTGGGAGTTGAAGTCCACCAGTCATGAGGGGGCCATAGTTCCCCCATGCTGGCTCAGGAATTCTGGGAGTTGAAGTCCACGAGTCATAAAAGAGCCAAGGTTGCCTACCCCTGTGCTAGCTCATCCCACGTAGTTCAAGAATGTAAGAAGTAAGCCATGGGGTACCACAAGGTTCCGTCTTAGGCCAAGGACTCTTCAATATCTTCATCAATGACTTAGAGGAGGGAATTGAAGGGGAACTCATCATCAGATTTGCAGATGACACCAAGCTGGCAGGAGTAGCCAACAGCCCAGAAGAGAAACTCAGGATCCAAAAAGATCTTGACAGACTAACAATGGGCCCTGTCCAACAAATTGACTTTCAATGTGGAGAAAAGGGACCTTGGAGGTCTTCTAGTCCAACCCCCTGCTCAGGCAGGAGACCCTATACAATTTCAGACAAATGGCTGTCCAGTCTCTTCTTAAAAACTTCCAGAGCATTCACAACTTCTGGAGGCAAGTTGTTCCACTGGTTAATTGTTCTAAGTTGTCCACTTTTTTCACATTAAATTTCATTTTGTTCGATAGCGCCCTATGTTCAAGCACCAGAAGGCAGGACAAGAAGCAACGGATGGAGAGAAGCAACCTGGAATTAAGGAGAAACTTCCTGGCAGTGAGAACAATTAACCAGTGGAACTCCTTGCCTCCAGAAGTTGTGGGGGGCTCCATCGCTGGAGGCTTTCAAGACTGGACGGTCCGGAATGGTCAGAGGGTCTCCTGCTTGAGCAGAGGGCTGACTAGAAGACCTCCGAGGTCCCTTCCAAGTCTCTTGTTCTGAATTCAGATCCTGCCCACCTGCCCGGGAGCCGCTCCGGAGCTCCGTCTCTGCCCGGTTCCCAGCCGGGGATGCTGCGCTCCGGCTGCCCCGCCCGCCTCGGCCCCTCCGCCCTCCGCTGAAGATGAAGCAGTGAAATTCTTTTTCTACTTGAGCGGTTTTCAATTTAGATTAAGAAAAATCTGGGCTCCGTTGGCGGCGCGGCAGTAAATCACCAGCCGGCGAGGCGGCGCCCCTGACAGGCCGATCGCTTATCGGACGCGGCCCTTTCCTCGCCTCGGCGGCGCCGGGAGGGACGTTGGGCCGGGGCGACGCCGGGCCCGCGGCGGGGAGGGGGAGGGCCAGGGGGAGGCAGAAGAGGAGGGGGGGAGGAGGAGGAGG
>NW_015412348.1:0-1862 GCF_001527695.2 Protobothrops mucrosquamatus | reverse complement strand
ATGACAGATTGTATGTTATTCTCAATGAAATACAGAGGTGTCAGTTGCCTTGGCAATATACTTCATATAAAATTCAGAGAGAACTAGAGAAATCATGTGAAAAAGAAAGTATACCCTCTTTGAGATCTATGGTCTATGGACATAGTAAAAATCATCTTCCTCACTGTAGAATGATGGACTTTAAATTGTTTGGAAATGGTCTTATAACCCTTCCCAGATTGAAGGGCAGCAACAATTACTTCTCTAAGATCATTGCTGATGTCCATGGCATTGTGTTAACACACACTTCAATGCTGGAGACCAGCACACTCCTAAAAGTTCAGTTTTTATCGAGATAGTCATATGTGCTGATGATCAATTGATCAAGGGCACTTGATTAGCAGCACCTGACTACTACTTAGTCTCTTCATACCTATGGAAGCGGTAACGGTGTATTTAGTTTTTCACACATGGTTTCTCCATTTTGGCTTTCTTTTTATAAAATAGACAAATGGTGTAATATGTTCATGTGTCATTGTTCATCTGAGGTTATATTTACCACTTTTAAGAACTGCTAAGATTTTTACTATATCTTCATACATAAAACCATAGAACTCAAACAGGGTGTACTTTCTTTTTCACATGACTGTACGTGAATGCACATGAAATGCAAGCTCATTATATATACATACACACATGTGTATAAAATCTGCATCGTGTATACAAGATAAATGTAATATAACTTATACAATCACTATCATTATACATTATATTGTTATAAGGGTACCATTTTATTGTACTCAAATGGAAACTAACACAGACTTAGTCTAGGACAATTTTTAGAAAATTAGTAATAGTAAATTATGCTGATCAATACTTGAATGATTCTAAATGATTCTAGGCCTGGAGACTAAAACATATGAAGAACAGCTGCAGGACTTGGGTTTGGCTAGTCTAAAGAAAAGAAGAAACAGGGGTGACATGATAGCAGTATTCCAGTATTTGAGGGGCTGCCACAAAGAAGAGGGGGTCAAATTATTCTCCAAAGCACCAGAGGGCAGGACAAGAAACAATGGTTGGAAACTGATCAAAGAGAGAAGCAACCTGGAATTAAGGAGAAACTTCCTAATAGTGAGGACAATTAACCAGTGGAACAGCTTGCCTTCAGAAATCATGGGCACTCCATCACTGGAGGTTTTTAAGAAGAGACTGGACAGCCACTCGTCTGAGATGATATAGGTTCTCCTGCTTGAATAGGGGGCTAGACTAGAAGACCTCCAAGGTCCCTGTCTGTTCTGTTCTGTTCTGTTCTATTCTATTTTCTATTCTATTTTCTATTCTATTTTCTATTCTATTCTATTCTAAATGAAGACATACAGAAGGGAAGTAATTCCTGTTTCATTTAAGGGAGTGATTATATTGTGTGGAAATACTGCATATTTTAGGAAGGCTCCATTAAATAATTCTGATTTCTTTCTTATTTATTTATTTATTTATTACATTTATACCCCGCCCTTCTCCTGGTGGACTCAGGGCGGCTTACAGCCAGTTTAAAAACAAAACAATCAATACAATATACAAAATTTAAAATGTAGTTAAAAAGAAATATTAATATGGGCCTTTTCTTCCTTTTTTTAAAAATTATTTAAAAACCAAATTTAAAATACCCCTTAGGCCAGTCCCACCAGCTGAAATAGCCATGTCTTGAGGGCGCGGCGGAAGGAGGGGAGATCCGGAATCACCCGGATCTCTGGGGGTAGTTCGTTCCAGAGGGTGGGGGCTCCAACAGAGAAGGCTCTCCCCCTGGGGGTCGCCAACCGACACTGTCTGGTTGACGGCACCCTGAGGAGACCCTCTCTGTGGGAGCGTATCGGCCGGTGAGA
>NW_015412347.1:0-1862 GCF_001527695.2 Protobothrops mucrosquamatus | reverse complement strand
CCCCACAGGATTCATCAGACGCCACAGTGTGCCCCCCAAACCCCGAGAACAACCAGGGACAGGGGAGCCGGCGCCACAGACGACCCGAGTCACGCTTCCATACATCAACAATGTCTCGGAGGCAACGGCTAGGCTGCTGGCACCGCACAAGGTGAAAGTGGCCCATAGACCGAGCCAAACGCTGCGCTCCAAAGTGATGTGGCCCAAGGACCCACTCCCCAGCGTGGAAAAGTCGGCGGTAATTTACAGGATCGACTGTAAAGACTGCCCCGGCAACTACGTGGGGGAGACCTCTAAAAGAGTTAAGACCAGGGTCCACGAACACAAGCTGGCGGTGAAAAGAGGTGAGCAACGCTCCCAGGTGTGGGCCCACATGGCGGAGTCCGGACATTGTTTTGATTTCAACAACGTACGCGTCCTAGCCAGCGACAACACAAAAGGGGGCCGTTTACTCAAGGAAGCTTGGCTCTCGAATGGCGACTCCATCAACCGGCACATCGACCTGTGCCCGGCACATCTGGCCTTGAAGGCGTGGAGCGCAGGTGACCCCCAACCCCGGCACGGATGGCAGGGGGCCAGGCGGCATACCCCCGTAGAAGAAATAAGGAGGATACAAGCAGATAGAGGAGCGACCACCGACATCTTGGAGAGCTCGCCATCCCCCCACCTCCCACCCCTAGGGAATCAGAGGGGAAGGACTCCCCCGAAGAGAGCCCTGGGCTGCCCCACTGGCAATCTTCGGGGCGCCCAGGTGGAAGAGGAGGACCAGAGACAGAAAGGGACTGAGGGCGAGGGGAGGGGCCGGCTAGGAGCAACAACGACCCGGAAATACCGGAGGGACGGGGGAGAAACCGGACTGACCCCCTGCCGTGAAACGAACTGCCGGTACCAACGAGGGCGGCAGAAGGACGGCTGGAGGCCCAAGGATGATACGGAGACTAGAAATAGTAAAAGTGGGGGGAGGAAGAGAGTGGGAGCACTGGATAGCGATGGGGAAGAGGGCAGAGGATACGGTACAGCAGAGGATGGGGGGGACGACAGGATCAACATGGAGACTACGGGTAGTAGTGAAGAGGGGGGAGAAGAGATAGACAAGGGGGCGAGGGGCCGATTGACATTGATGAGGGGGTGTAGCTGGACCGATGGCCACGGAGCAGATCGAGCAGAGGAGGGGGAAAAGAGGGGGATGGGGAAGCGATCCCACCAACCCGTGAGCAGAGAAAAGATCGGCGGAAAGAAGGGTGAGGGGGATGGGAGCGCCTGGACCCGGGTGAGGGCCAGGAGTACTGGGGACGAGGGAAGGAAAGGAGTGGAAGAGGTATACGACGGGACCGACAGGAGCGAAGAGACCGTGAAGGTGGACGTAGGGAGGATGGAAGTTGGGCGAGGGCAGAAGAGAGAGGGGAGGCAGCCCCATGGAGTGAGGGATGGTAGTTGGCGTACAAAGGAGGGGCAGAGAGGGGAGGAAGAGGATGGGGGGCATGCCATGGTGGAGGATGAGGGGGCCAGCAGGAGTGATAGGACGAACAACAGAGAGGAGGGGAGGGAAAGCGGGATGACAGACAACAGAGATGGGGGGAGGGAACGAAGGGAGGAGGAACGGAGCAAAAAGGGGAGGAATGAGAGTGAAAAGGAAGTGGAAGAGAGGAAGATGGAAGTAAAAGGGGGGGTGAGAAGAGTGATAAAGAGACCCCAGAGAGTGAAGAGGAGGAAGGATAGCAACTGGATCGGGAGCGAGGAGGAGGGGCAAGAGGAGGGGGATAGGGAGCAGGGGGTAGTGGAACCGGCAGTACAGCGAGTAAAGGGGAGTGTGGGGGGGGAGGAACGGGACACGGAGGAGCCGTACGACCGGAGAAAGTGGG
>NW_015412346.1:0-1862 GCF_001527695.2 Protobothrops mucrosquamatus | reverse complement strand
TCAGCTGAACTATCTGGCACGACGTGTCCGCTGCTGCGCACGCTTATCCTTCCGACGCTGGCGTGGATCCAGCCAAGACGTATCCTCGTCGGAGTCCGATACACCTGGCTCCTGGCTGATCCCAGAAGCACCTGGCTCCTGGCCAATCCCAGAAGCACCGGGCTCCTGGCCAATCCCAGAAACACCGGGCTCCTGGCCATCCCAGAAACACCGGGCTCCTGGCCAAACTCCTCGCTGTCGGAAGGCACCGAAGGCTGCACCAGAGGGGAAGGGCTTGGAGAGGGAGGCCTAGCCATCTCCTCTCCTTCATGTTCAGAGCCTTCCTCCTCTGATGAGAGGGACCCACCGGACGGAGCCACAACACATGGATTGTAAACACGTGCCGCTGTTGGGAACTGAAGAAAGGACGCGAAGACCTTACTTGCATTGATGAGTCCCCCTTAGAAGCAAGTCTTCCCTGATCTTCTTTTTCCTTAAGAATATCACAACCAAAATTATAACACAAGAAGCTGGGATTAAAAACAGCAAACAGAATGAACTACAGAGATGTAATGAGAAAATCTGTTACGCCTCTAGCACTTCCAGAATAGAAACTCAAGAGAACGGATTAAAATATTCTCAAAACTGCTGTCATGTCATGGCCCAAAGCCTGCATAAACTAACTTGTCCAACAGCACCTGCTCCGAGAAGGAATCAGAACCAGAATATTTTAAAAAAATATTCAAGTAAGACGTTCCTCCCTATATTTTGTACCTAATTCCTCTAATCCCAAATAAGTATCGCTCCTCCAAGGGATAGACATTTAATTTCTCTAACAGCGATTTTTCTAAAGTGATCTTCGTTCCTCAGAATCTCACCCTGCAGAAAAAGCCACTAATGGCTCAATATCACACCTGACATGAGAAGCTTCGAGAAAATCTCTTCTCCATACTGGTCCCGACAAACATATCTTCATTTTAAAGGCAGGACTTGTATCTACAATTTTGAGTCTGAAGTCCAATATTCTTGCCTTGCTACGTAGTCTTGAACTATGAATTTTAAAGTGAATAACTGTCCCAGACAGGCTTCCGCCAACTTTCATCTTGTTTTTCTTTAATCAAGTTTATTAAATTTTAAAATAGCATAAAATACAAAATAACAAAAAGGGGAAAAAACAGGGGGAGGGTATCCAAAAAGGAAAAAAAGGTAAAAAGTGACAAAAAAGGAGGAGGGAATTACCTTCCGACTTTCTTCAGTATACAGGTATATAGTAAAAGAGCCTCTTAAGTTAAAACAAAAACACAAAAACATCGTATCAAATATACAGATTAAATAATCAAAGCAACATTAAAATTATATAACAGTGTTTAGTGTAAAAATAGAGAATACACGTCCGTTAATATGAATAAAAGTACACAATATTCTATAACCATAACAAGATCAGCTCTCATCTTATATCTTCTCACTTGAATCACTGCTGTTGGGAATGTGGAAGCTTGATGAATCACGGCACAGCATGGCTGGCTGCAATTACATCGAAAAGTATTTTGAACTCCAGGGTAATTTCTCCACAGGCACATTAAAAGGAAGAAAATCACAAAGAATTTAATGATTTTTAGGGCTATGTCATACTCCCTCTGTGTGTGTGTGTGTGTGTGTGTGTGTACGTACACGTGTGTGTCTATGTCTATGTGTATTATTATTATCCTTTTATTCTTCTGCTGTCACTAACTGTAGAGAGTAAAGGAAGATTACATTGCTGGAGATATGCAAGACCTGTTACCTGGGCAAAAGAAACTGAAGCATTTTTTTTTTGAAGTTGAGAATGAGATAACATTTGGAACTGGCTCAGATATATGCCTCCCTAATTCACTTAACTATAA
>NW_015412345.1:0-1862 GCF_001527695.2 Protobothrops mucrosquamatus | reverse complement strand
ATGCATTTTAGTCTGGGAAGAAATGGCCAAACAGGAGAAGAAAAATAAGAGAAGAAAATGAAAAGATGATGAGATGATTATGAGCTAATAAAGACATTGTTTCATTTCTTGAGATCTTTATTGAAAGTCATCACTAAAAAGCTAAAAAAAATGGAAGTGCAAATCCTTCAAAAGCAGTATTTCAGAGAAGCAGGTATAGTTATGAGATTCTATAGATGGGGGAACTCATCAAATTTGCAGATGATACCAAGCTGACAGGAATAGCTAACACTCCAGAAGATAGGCTTAAGATACAGAAGGATCTTGACAGACTTGAACATTGGGTGCTAACAAAATAAAATTCAATGGTGAAAAAAAATAAGGTTCTTCATTTAGACAAGAAAAACCAAATGCACAGGTACAGTATAGGTGGTACCCTGCTCAATAGTAGTAACTGTGAGAGGGATCTCAGAGTCCTAGTGAACAATCACTTAAATATGAGCCAGCAGTGTGCTGCAGCTACCAAAAAAGCCAACACAGATGGATAGAATCAAGATTCTATCCATCACAGATGGATAAAATCAAGCATTAACAGATGGATAGAATCAAGATCACGTGAAGTGTTAATACCACTTTATAACGCCTTGATAAAGCCACACTTGGAATACTGCATCCAGTTTTGGTCACCACAATGTAAAAAAAGATATTGAGACAGAGTATAGAGAAGAGCAACAAAGATGATTAGCAGACTGGAAGCTAAAACATATGAAGAACGATTGCTGGAATTGGATATGTCTAGTTTAATGAAGAGAAGGACGAGGGGTGACGTGATATCAATGGTCCAATATCTCAGGGGTTGCCATAAGAAGAGGGAGTCAAGCTGTTCTCCTAAGGACCTGAAGGCATGACAAGAAGCAATGGATAGAAACTAATCAAAGAGAGAAGCAACCTAGAACTAAGAAGAATTTTATTATTATTATTTTCCATATATCATTACACACTTTTTTTTCCCAAACTTGCATGGCTGTTTCCAACTCTGTTTTTGCATGTGTATAATGTACCTGCTGAGCTATGGTACATTGGTTTTTTGGGGAAAAAGATATATGCTTGTGATAGAGTCCCTCACCACCACCACCACCACCAATGTTCCCTCAACAAAAAGAAAATTATCCAAAGGAAGAGAACTTAGGTGAATCAGGATATTTTTTAACTTAATGTGTCCAGGGGAGATTCCCCAATCAGTAGCATCACTACTGAAAAAAACCCAGAGGGATGAGTTGCCAGGGAAGCTGAAGACTGCTGGAGAAATTATTCCACAAAGCAAAACATCCACACACACCCTCAGCTATATCAGAGCTAAAGATGTAAATTTCTCCAAAATTGTCATCTTCAAAGAACATTTTCTTTCATCAAACTGAATAAGAACCAATTGGGGAAAGAGATGCAGGCAGATCTCTCTGCCTGGCATAACTCTTACAATCTTACTTAGGGCTTTGACTTCTCCCCTTTTAATATTTGAACATTTCAAGCTCTCTCTAAAATGCAGGCTCTGAGTTTCAAATATTCTCACCTTTTGATGAGTGGTTCACTAATAATCATAATATCTTATCATCACAGCCCAATAGCTCTGTATGATCTCATCATTAGGGACTTAGTCTCCAGCCTTTTAAACGTTAGACTACAATATTTAAAATATATTGTTCAAATTTAGGCATACCATCTCCTCTTGCTATTCAGATTAATGTGATTGTACAACATTCAGAAAACATAATTTCCTCATCCACCCATACAACCAAGTTGTATGTCCCCAGTTTATTTGTCCTGTTGTCACATTTATATTCTTCCACTTTAAATGAAAAAGAGGAATGAGATTAACCAATAAA
>NW_015412344.1:0-1862 GCF_001527695.2 Protobothrops mucrosquamatus | reverse complement strand
ATCATGGCAATAATATACAGTATAGGTGACTTATTTATTGCAATAGCAATGAAAAAGGTGACTTAGGACCATTTTTCACATTTACGACCATTATATCCCCATGATCATGTGATCAAAATTCAGATGCTTGGCAACTAGCTTATATTTATGACAGTTGCAATGTTCCAGTGTCATATGATAATTTTTTGTGACCTTCTGATGAGCAAAGTCAATGGGGAAACCAGACTCACTTAACAACCATGTTACCAACTTAACAACTACAGTTAACAACTCTAGCAAGAAAGGTCATAAAATGGGGCAAAACTCACCTAATGTAAGGACCCACTTCAATCCCACATTTTAAGAAAGCAGAATTCTTGGAAACAATTTCTTCCACAGGAACTTTTATTAAGAGTAGTTGATAGCAGGCATAATAGACAGGATCTGAGGGATTTCTTTACAGATCGATTACTTTAAAGTGTCCCTAAGCAAACCCTACCCCACAGTTCATCTGGACGATTCAGACCGGCCAATCCCCAGGTATTAGGTCCATTGTGGGAAAGGGGAGATAACATCAATCTGGCTCCATTTGTAGTGCGATGTTCCACAGCTCTTCACACCTCCCTTTGAGAATGGAGAGATAAGCCAGGTCCTGGAGGTTTGTACTTCCCCCCCCTTTTCCTAGCTGCCCGGTTAGGGAGAAGAGGGTGAGAGAGAGAGAGATGCATAGGGCAGGAGGCAATTTGTTACATTGTAATGGATAGCAGACATGGAGTCAGTAAACAAAAGGTTACATTGTAGCGAATAGAGGAGTAAAAGCAATAAATCCGCATGCATATCCCCACTCCCCCTTGGGAGTATGGCAGAATCCAGGGAAGAGTGAGATTTGATTTTAGATCAGAGGAGATAGATAGAAATTAAATATAACTGGATTATGACACCTAACAAGTATGTTGCTTAGCCACAGAAACCTTGGGCTCCATTGTGGTCATACATTAAAGGCTACCTGTACATTCAAAACTATTTAACAAATGCTGCATTTGAGAATCCAGTTCTGAGCACCTTCTAAAATGAAATCAAATTTGAAGTAAGTCTGATATCAATAGTGAGCACTCCTACTGAAGAACAACATCTTCAAGCATTAGACCCTCTCACTTCTCAGCAGCTTCCAGGTAGTCTTCAAATCTGCTTTCAAAGGCAGCTCCATATGGTACACTGAAGTCATCCAGTTGTCTAATGATGAGGAAGAGAAAAATCATGACAAGACCCTCCCATTCCAGAAAGAGCAATCTGTTGCTATCTGGACTAGCTGACCTGGGTGAAGGTCTTCCAGTTGTGGCCTCCACCTGCTCAAACAGCTCTGTTTTGGGGGAGGGAGATTAGTGCTTCTCTGCAACACTGGTCCTGATAGAGGCCCTTGATGCATAAAGAGCAACTCTGCAGTAATTGGAACCAAAGCTTGCCTATTTTGTCCCACCTAGACTTACCTGTACAGAGAAATCCTTAGGATAGATAAGTCAGTTATTCTTGTTATCTAGGGAAAGCAAACACGATCAATCTCTGTGCACCACCTCAGATGAGAGCAAGAGACAAGTTTAAAGGCAAGTATCAGGTTATAGCTTAGTAGGAAGAATCACTGAGAAGGTGACTGAATCTGATAAGATCAGAAAGCCCAAAGGAAAATGTTTGTGGTTTCAATTGATCATTGTCGGTTTTGATCTACAGAGATGTCACGTCTCAGCACCATTATCAGATCAGATTGTATGTGTGTGTGTGTGTTTGTGTGTGTGTGTGTGTGTGTGTGTGTGTGTGTGTGTGAGAGAGAGAGAGAGAGAGAGAGAGAGAGAGAGAGAGAGAGAGAGAGAGAGAGAGAGAGAGAGAGA
>NW_015412343.1:0-1862 GCF_001527695.2 Protobothrops mucrosquamatus | reverse complement strand
TTACGGATTAAGGTCTGAAATGAAAGCTTGGTGAAGAAAACATATTTTATCCTTGCGTAATTTGGAGAATCTTTCTGTTTAACTCCTGAGATGCTTCATTCATTTCCCTAAACCCTAGTGTGATTTGTAAAGCATAGTTGTAAGCATGAGTTAACATAATGTGTGGATGCAACCAATGATGGTTTATTCAATAAAGTCTACTTATTCGTAGTGATTAATTAAATTTAAATGCTGCCTGACTCTCAGTGACCTAGAACAAGATTTGAACCCAGTCACTGCTTCTCAGCCTACAAGCCCAGTATCCAACAGGGTTTAATCTGTAAGATGTCCCAGACTGACATCTGCTGCAAACAATGTTGATGCCAAAATAAGAACTTGCAAATTTTGTAATTACATACTTGCATCTCTCCATCTGAAAAATATATATGTCTCAGCATTTGTAAGACAATGTTACACAAATCTCTCCGTTTCTCCTCCTACGGATGTCTATGATCATAGGCCATCATAGATGTGTGTATCGGTGTGTTTGAGACAAACTACTCAGTGTAAATTCGCATTGCCAACTCTTCCCCTTACATATCTGCAAGTGACATTGTGATGCTAGTATAAAGGGGCTGAGTTTGTATCATGGCCTCCCCGCACAAACCTGGTCTGTTTTGCCCTTGTTTGCCAAAATGATACCTTGCTGGAAATGAGGGCTAGGCAAGTAGTGTCCACTGTTCTGGCTTTGTGTTAGGCTTAGTTGGCAACTAAGTTCATTTAGTGATTGTCCAGGAACTTTGAAAGATCCTAATTGAGGAAGAGTGGAGGATACCTCTATTATCTTCTTGAGAATATAATGGGACGGAATGGAATGGAATGGAATGGAATGGAATGGAATGGAATAGAATAGAATAGAATAGAATAGAATAGAATAGAATAGAATAGAATAGAATAGAATAGAATAGAATAGAATAGAATAGAATAGAATAGAATGGAGTGGAGTGGAGTGGAGTGCCTTAAAACAAGGCATTGGGCATTCATGTGCCCAAAACAGGTCACTACTGACAGTATATTGATGGGCAAGTTCTCAACTTGCATGTACACATACTTTGAACTAAACCATTCATAATGCAAGCAGATGCATTGGCACATGTGCCAAACCTGATTAGGCTTCAGGTTGACTCTTTCAGTGATTTTTTTCCCCCTGACTTAGCCTAATGTACAAAAAAAACACCAAAAAAACCAGTCTGCTTGACTAGTTTAAGGATCAATTTCGATGGAAATGCAGGAATGTTATTAACTTGGAAATCAAATTCGATGGGTTGCATAAACACTATTGTATAAACACATCTACTGTGTGAAGTGTAATGGTGCCAGTGTCTTTGGAGAACATGAAAGAAGGACTTGGAGGCATTGAGTAAATCAATTCCTTCCTTCCTTCCTTCCCTCCTTTCCTCCTTCCCTCCTTCCATCCAGTGGTGGGATTCAGCCAGTTCGCACCAGTTCGGCAGAACCGGTAGCTAATTTTTTTTTGCCCAGGCCCAGAACGGACATCATCATGATGACCCGATGTCTGGAGGCCGTGAGGGTCTGGATGGGGAGAAACAGACTCAGGCTCAACCCTTCCAAGACCGAGTGGCTGTGGCTACCGGCGCCTCGGCATAGTCAGCTGATTCCATCACTGACTATAGGGGGCGAAATTCTGGCTCCCTCGGATAGGGTACGCAACTTGGGTGTCCTCCTGGATCCACGGCTGACACTGGATGACCAGTTGGCGGCCGTGACCAGGGGGGCGTTTTATCAGGTTCGCCTGATTCACCAGTTGCGACCTTTTCTGGACCGGGACGCCCTGCGCACAGTCACTCATGCCCTTGTCACCT
>NW_015412342.1:0-1862 GCF_001527695.2 Protobothrops mucrosquamatus | reverse complement strand
AAGGAAACAAACCTTGAAAGGTAGTCCTCCAGTCCTCCAGGCTGGGTCCTCTAGGCCGGGGCGGGCCAAGTCCATATCCAGGCCCCAAATCTTCGCCCGGCCGAGGCCGCTGGAAAGGCCGCTGAGGTCGCCAAGGCCGCTGGAAAGGCTCCAAAGCCACCAAAAGGCCGCCAAAGAAGCCACCAAGGCTGTCAAGACCGGAGCGGCTGAAAAGGCCCTCGAGGAGGCCGCTAAACAGGCTACCCAAGCCATCGCGGCCACCGGAACGGCCACCGAGGCCCAAAAGGCCGCCAGAAGGGCCACTGGAGGAGCCACCGAGGCCACCGAGGCTGCTGAGAAAGCCGTCCGAAGGCCACCGAGGCCGCCAGCAGGGCCAAAATGGTTGCCGAAGGGGCCGTTGCTGAAGGGGCCGTTAGAGGGGCCGTCGGAGGGGCCGTTGCTGAAAGGGCCGTTGGAGGGGCCGTCGAGGTGTCTCCGAGGCCGAGAGGCCGAGAGAGGCCGCCTAGAATGCTTTCGAGGCCACAGGGGTCGCCCGGAAAAGGCCGTCTGGGCCGCCGCGTCCACTGAGGAAACCACTAGCGAAGCCGCCGAGGACGGAGAGATCAAGAAGGCCGACAAAACAGCTGCCCGGTCGGCTCCGCGTCCCCGCGTCCCCGCGTCGCCTCGCCTCTCGAACCCAGTCCCGGGGGACTCACCGGGGAGAAATCTTCCTGGGGACGGGTCTCCAGACCTCCGGGGGCCTCTTTCCCCACTCTCCCCCCTTTCAGAACCAGATTGGAGGTCACCTCAACCAGCCCCTGCCCCCCCAAAAGCTTCCAAGCTTCTTTTCATATCCTCGCCATTTAGACCAGGAGATGTGTTAGAAACTCAAACAAACGCGCTCTGCCCTATTTGTAGAAAAGGCAGGCAACGGGATGGGTGGCTGACAGAAACTGTGACGTTGACGAGAAAGGATATCACTGGAGGAAAGGCAAGGAAACTGGAATGGAGACCACTCGGCAGGCACGGCGAAAAGAGAAATCAATGTTTGGTGGATATATCGCAAGAATTTAGAAGCTGCCGGCCTTCTGGAACAGTGTTTCTCAACCTGGACAGCTTGAAGATGTGCGGACTTCAACTCCCAGTTGAAGTCCAGGCATCTTAAAACTGGCAAGGTTGAGAAACATTGCCCTGGCCACATTATCACCAAAATTTGATTTACAGTTTCCTTCTGCATGCAAGGTGGCTCCAAATATGTAGGATGTCTGTCTGTCTGTCTATCCATCCATCTATCATCTATCTATTTATCCATCCATCCATCCATCCATCCATCCATCGTCTCTCTCTCTCTCTCTCTCTCTCTCTCTCTCTTTATTTATCATCTCTATCATCTCTCTTTCTATCAACTCTCTCTCTTCTCTCTCTCTCTCTCATCTACCTCTCTATTTCTCTCTCTCTTTATCTCCCTCTCTCTCTATCATCTCTATCATCTCTCTCCCTTTCTATCTATCATATCTCTCTGTCTCTCTCTCTTCTCTCTCTCTCATCTCTCTACCTCTCTATTTCTCTCTCTCTTTATCTCCCTCTCTCTCTCTATTTATCATCTCTATCATCTCTCTGTCTTTCTATCATTTCTCTCTTTCCCTCTTAGCTATATTGCCAAAAGAAGTAGACACATAGACAATCTGCTTCACTTTGCTGAATAGCTAATTCTCAGAGTGCTGTCTTATGTCTAAGGATGTTTACCCAGGTAGTGTGGCTGTAGCACTATTATTATCCTTTTTAATCTTCTTTCGTCCCTCTTCTTATTGGTATTATTATTTTGATGGTTATTATTATTCTGTTGCTTTGCATGTACACTGAAAGCTTCTGTACCAGAGACA
>NW_015412341.1:0-1862 GCF_001527695.2 Protobothrops mucrosquamatus | reverse complement strand
ATAAAGTTGGAAGGGACCTTGGAGGTCATCTAGTCCAACCCCCTGCTCAGGCAGGAAACCCTATACCATTTCAGACAAATGGCTGTCCAGTTTCTTCTTAAAAACTTCCAGTGTTGGCGCATTCACCGCTTCTGGAGGCAGGTTGTTCCACTGGTTAATTGTTCTAACTGTCAGGAAGTTTCTCCTTAGTTCTAGGTTGAGTCTCTCCTTGATTAGTTTCCATCTGTTGTTTCTTGTCCTGCCTTCAGGCGCTTTGGAGAATAGCTTGACTCCCAGAATTCCTCAACTAGGCAGGCTGGGTTGAAGTCCATACATCTTCAAGTTGCCAAAGCTGAGAAACAATGGGTTATGCTGTTCATCAGTTGGATGGCACTCTTCTGCAGATTAGGGTTTTAATGGCTTTTAACTCTGGTGGCGCAAGGTTAAAAACCCATTAAAAGCACTGAGCCCTGGTGGCATAGTGGTTAAAATGCAATATTGCAGGCAAACTCTACCCACAGCTTGGAGTTCGATCCTGACTGGCTCAAGGTTGACTCACCTTCCATCCTTCTGAGGTCGGTAAAATAAGGACCCAGATTGTTGGGGGCAATATGCAGGGCAATAAACCATCCAGAGAGTGCTGTAAAGCACTATGGGGCAGTATATAAGTCTAAGTGCTATTGCTCCTGCTATTTAAGGAGTTTTTCCCCCTTATAATCTGTTTTTTTTTGTGTGTTTTTTAATTACTATATGTGAGCTGCACTAGCCATGCATATGAGACGAGGGCAACTGCTTTATTTTATTTATTAAATTGTTATCCCATATTTATTACTTTATGAGTAACTCAATACTACTTCCTTCTCCTATTTTGCCCATGACCACATCCCTGTGAGGTAGGTTGGGCTGAGAGTGACTATCTAAAAGTCATCCAGCTTAAATGGATTAATTAATTTTTGGGTTGTTCCATATAAACCTGGACCCAGTTTTAAATCCACCTCTGGTAGAGCTACCAGATCTAAGCTGCAAAAATCCAGATGATGACTAGATGACAGCAACAATTTGTAATTTTCTCTATCTATTGCTTCCCATCCAGAAACATTTTGGCTTTTACAGCCCAGTTTTAGTATCCTAATATTTGGTAAAGTACAACAAGACCTGAATCTCTTCTTAGAGCTCATCATTTTTTCATCGTCTTTTGCCAAGAAAAAGTTCTTTTGGTTTTACATTATTTATTATATTTATTTATTCATTAGATTTTTATCCTGCCTTTTATTATTTTTATAAATAACTTAACTTACATAATACTCCTTCGTTCTCACATTTTCCCCACAACAACAGGCCTGTGAGGTGGATTGGGCTGAGAGAGAGTGATGGGCCCAAAGCCAGCCAGCTGGTTTTCATGCCTAAGGTGGGACTAGAACTCACAGTTTCCTGGTGATTGGCCCAAAGTCGCCCAGCCAACTTTCATGCCTAAGGCAGGACTAGAATTCACAGTCTCCTGATTTCTAAGCCAACACCTTAATCATTATAGCAAATTGGTTCTCGATATGAAGTTTTCATATATGAATGGGGCAGTTCATAAATAATAGGTGTACATGGAGGACCATAGTAAGAAGAAGTATGATACGTCAATATTCCAGAATTTGTATTGGTTTTTGCTATAGAGGAACTAACTACACTCTTTTCTTTTCTTTTCTTTTCTTTTTTTACAACTGACATGGCAGTCTGAGAAGAAAAATGGTGGGCTTTGCTCCTGTAATCTTCTCAAAACAATAAAGGCTTAGGGGTTTATCTGAGTTGTCCTTAAGGAGGTGTTTGCATTTCTATTTCTTTCTCATTTTAACTCTTCTTCCAGTCTGAACAGAATCTGGGCATGACAATAT